>NW_027466977.1:842500-862344 GCF_046128005.1 Genypterus blacodes
CGGCGCCCTGACCTCAAATTTGGACTGCAGCAGTGGCAGTTTTTAAAATATCGTGAAAATGAATGAAACTGTGCCACTACAGTGAAACGGCTCCCAATTTATGGTGCTGGTCCAGTTTGAGGGTGTCTGTCCTGATTCTTACCACAAACTGAACCAGCAGACCTGCAATATTCAACACCAGCAGCAACACCTTCATCCCCTTTCTACACAATACTGCTATACTATACTATTACACCACCATGTCGCTACTTCTTCAACCATTCATTTCTATATTTAAGCTCTCTGGCTCTGCTCAAAGCTCTGACTGTGTCACGGAAAGAAAATGGGCAGAATAACATACACATCACCAGTGGAGCATTCTATAGTTGGGAGCTGTAACACGCGCTTTAGCTTCAGAAAGTGGCCATCAGTGGCCCAGCAGTGGCCCATCAGTAGCCCATCAGTGGCCCATTCTATAGTGCACCCACGGCGTCTCCAGCTAAGTGCTACGCGGTCCCCTTCAACACAGCTTTTCAAATGTTTGAGCTGTTGCTGTGATCTCCATCTGCTGAAACTGGAACAGGAGGCAGCAGAGATGTGGAGATTTTGGACTGAAGGTGTGTGAGTCATGTTGGTAGTGTATGCAGCAGGTTTGAGTGGGTGGTTCGGTCCAATCTTTTTAAGGAGGTGATCTGAAAACTTCAAATCCATAATAATACATTTAGAGAAAAAAATAAATGAATCCCTCTTAAAGCATATTCCTTATTGTAACACACTGCTAGATTCAGATCCTTGTTTATTCTTTGTACTTTATTGTCCATCCATCCATTATGTACACACGCTCAGCCTATTCAGGGTCAGAGGTCAGGGGTCATTGGGCGAGATGCTGGATTGGGCTGTACTTTGCCATTAATCTGTAATGAAGATTCCATGATACTATGAAGAAATTAAGTGATTTAAAAAAAACTTAAATCACATTAATGACATCATTCTGTGCATTAACTCATTCCTTACATAATCAAAATCAAATCTCCTTGGATTTACACCCGAGGGTCCACAGATGGGTGAGATGATTCTTTAATTGTCTGATTGCTTGTTGAGTTAGACTTGTATTACTCTGGCTTTGTGTGTGTGTGTGTGTGTGTGTGTGTGTGTATGTGTATCTGTGTAAATGAAGCAGGGAAATGAAGAATGCCAGATGACACCAGAGAGAAGATGCTGAGCAAAGTCAAAATTTAACACCCAAATCTGCTGCATGTATAATAAGAACAATAAGTGTTAAGAAGAAGAAAATGTGTTGCTAGGCAACTACTACTCAGCTGCTCAAAAGTCAAAAAGTGACTCAAAGATTGTATGAGGAGTGAAAACAAAAACAGATATATACTCATAGTCAGCACTGATGCACTGTGTGTGTGTGTGTGTGTGTGTGTGTGTCGGGATAGAAATCAGACAGCTGGAATCTTCAAAGAGAAGGAGGAGGACAAGCGCAAGGTGGAGGAGGAGGAGGAGGAGGAGGAGGAGGAGGAGGACAAGTGCGAGGAGAAAGGCCTTTATAGCAATTTGAGCTTTGTTCTGCTCACCTGCTTAAAGTCCCAGCAGTAAACCCAGTTTAAGTAT
Organism: Genypterus blacodes; assembly: GCF_046128005.1. NCBI lineage: Eukaryota > Metazoa > Chordata > Actinopteri > Ophidiiformes > Ophidiidae > Genypterus > Genypterus blacodes. The sequence continues at coordinate 844,097 of NW_027466977.1, forward strand.
CAGGGGTTCTGAATGCTTCATATTGAACATCCTGGGCTGGACTGGACGTCCCACTGAGCTGTTTTGGTTCCTCTCTTGAGGATTAATGGTGAAGAGGATTATTCCTCCTGTGGGATGTCGCTTCTGTGGTTGTGAATTGTTGAATAAAAAGCGTAATCAAATTTAATTCATCCATTCGTCACATAGTTTTCCTCTTGAATTCCTCTGTCCTCCTTATTAGAGCGGGAATAATCTACACATAAAGTCTTATTCTGACTAAGCTGCACCAAAGGAACACACCAAGCCTGCCACTGCTTCATTTACACACACGTCCATGTTGTTTACATGACATTCAGATCAACCACACCTTAATCTGAGCAGAATCAAACTCTGAATGTGTTTTTGTCTTAAAGAAACCAGCAGGATGTTTATTCACCACACGCCTGAGACGCTAAGAGACGCCTCAACCACTGGCAATGCACGGGACGCCTTGATTCACAACCCTCATTAATAATCGAAAGCAGGGGCACCATCTAATTATGAAGCACATCCATCAGCTGTAACAAGGGCCGTCACTGATATTTAGTTGGGAATAAAAGCCGGCACACTCTGCTTTATATGCTAAGTGAGGCGCCACAAAGAATTTGCAAGTTTCCAATCTTGACACTAATGGCTTTTCATAATTTATTGAGTGATGTATTAGACCAAGGCGGGAACCTTGGAGAAGTGCGATGAGATGGCAGAGACAAACAAAAGTCACGTATGAAACTTTTGACCTCATGCATGCTGGAGGAAGGAGGGAGGAAGGAGGGAGGGAGGAGGAAGGACGAAGGAGGAAACACACTGGCTGACCAACGTGCTTATTCATAGCTGAGGTGACTTAGAGATGTTGTCAGTCTACCGCACTTTGAATCACAACAGCTTCCATTCCATTACATGCACTTAAAATCTATCAGGACTCAGCAGACACTACTCTGCTGCGCCCCCTGGTGGCTGGCCTACATGTGCATCTACACTTTGATTAGACTCACATTAAGGCGTTACATCGTTTGTTTGTTTTTTTCAAACATCATGTAAACACAACAATTATAAATCAGCACACGGATTACATGAAAGTAAATGATGTATTCAGGCACGTAAACATTATAATTGCAGTAAATGATCTTCTCCTGAACTCCATGTATACGTTTTATTCTAATCTGAGGACAAACTGCATGTAAACACAGCAAAACTGGACTTCATTAAGTAATAATATATTTAAATGAAGAAATAGATGTATTATATATAGAGAATACCTAAAGTAGAGCTCAAACTGTGACCTTCTAAAGCACAAAGGTTTCCCTGTGTGTGTGTGTGTGTTATTCTTTCTGCTTAGATGTTTGAGAACCTCTGCAATAATGTATCATTGTGGAATGAATCCTTTTATCTGGTTGATTTAAAGTAACTGTGTGTACTCTGTGTGTGTGTGTGTGTCCTGCGTGTGTGTGTGAGAGTTCATACACGTGCACATTTACATTCTTGCTTACACGGTGGCAATTTTTCCATCTAATGAAGCTATTATTTTGTCTGTATCAAATTTGCTTGTGTGAGGTTAATGGCTTCATTAAGCAACAAATCGCCACCCAGAGCCGGAGGAAAGCACTTTGCCCGTCCTGTCGTGGCTATATTTCATCATTTAACATTCATCACAGCATTAAATCACAGGAAAACAGATTAGCTCAGGCTAACAACATGGAATGCTTTTATTGCAGTGTGTGATTCACTGCTTGGGTTTTTAATAATGGCCGGGGTTTGCACAGCTTCTTCTGCATTGTGTGGGCAGAGCGTCCCTGCAGACACGTGACCGGGTCTCATTCCCTCACAGCGGGGGGTCTGACACCGGCTCAAGCGCCTCTTAATATGATCAACCTCCTATTTCAAATCATAGCCCTGCTAAAATGAACTCGGTTTCTATTCACAATGTGTCTGAAGAAGAAGGAGAAAAATATAGGGCAAGGAATAAACATGTCCACCTTCATTGAGGGTTATGATGAAACAACAACAGACTGGTGATCATCTGAAGACGCCGCCTGCTGCATTAGCCTGAAAGACTTCATGTTCAGGGTCAAGAGTCCTCCTGTTTGTTACCAGAGGTTACAGGAGGCTCGCAGTAGATGGAGCAATGAGGTTGCAGCAGCTATATTTTATTTAACATTAACTGTAAGGCAGGCAAAATAAAGAGGATGCCGCGTTTGTCTTCTAAATCAGAGTAGGAAGGAAGATGGGGATACGGGACAAATAACACAAAACAAATGAAGGAGAGCTTAGCGTGCCACAGGATTCACTGTCTGAGACGTGTTAGTCAGCAGGGAATGACACGGAAAACAAAAAGCGAGTACAGCAGAACAGGCAAACAGGTTCACCTTGGGGGCCGCGCACAAAGAACCAGAGCCTGAAAGAGCCTGAATCAGCCAGTCTGGGGACGAGAACGTGTCTACGTGATTGAGAAAGTTCCTACACAAACCCTGTCATTAAATGCACCTCGTCAGTTTAGCGCAGGTTAGAGGTAGAACCCACATCATGATACTCTTACTGTGGCTGTGATGTTGCTTGTGTCTCTGTGAATCCAGGTAGGTGACGACTCTCAGCTAACTCGGCGTGTCTCTGCGATGTTTAATTCATGCCTCCGCGTGTTTGTGTCGTTCAGTCGCAGTCGACAATCACAGTCACTATAATGGAGTTGGAGGGGGGTTCTGTGGCAATAAAAATGATAATCAGACAACGGAGGCCACGTCGAGCAAATAACAGTAAAGCTGCTCGGGTAAATCAGCTGCCGAATACTGCTCCGAGTGTGGAGCTGCCTCCGAGTCCGATCTTATCCCAAATGAAAGGGTGCCGCAGAAACGGGACTCGGAGAAGATAAGTCTGCATGAATGATGGCCTTGAAAAAGCTCTACATGTCTCCTGACTGATGAGGAAGTGCAGAAATAATAATTACAACAATAAAGCCTCTAATATATACACTGTTATACCCCCCCCCCACACACACACACACACACACACTCATAAATCACAGATTAAAGTGAGTCATTTCCGTCACATAAATGGTAGTAAATTAAATTAATTGTAAGGTGACTAATTGTAGCCTCCACTATTAGATATGGCTGTAAAAAAAAATCATCTCAATTATTTATTTATTATGTTTTAATCCCACATGTAATCAGCAAACAAGAATGTATTATGAATGCATCCTTTACTTTCCTCTGACCTGTTATTATTATTCCCTCATTCAGAAGACGTATGGCATCCAGTGAAACTAAATTACTCTCTTCTTCTTCATGGGGGAAAAAAGATGATTTATCCATATTTTCTTCTTATAAATGAATGTGCAGGCCTCATATTTACACTTTATATTTATCATGATAAACTAGCCAAAGATGTTCAGTCGCCTATTTCAGAGCCGTTTACTGGAACCAAACCAGGGACAGATGTGGGACTGCAGCTTCATTATTACATCCACATGCAGATCAAACTCCTTTTATTCAGATCTATCTCTATTCCTGGCTTTTGGATAATGTCCCACCTCAAATTCATAAGTTCATCCTCCTCCTCCAGCACATGGGATTAGAGTTTGGAGACGTCTGAGCCCAGCTGTGGTCTAAATGAGAGGAAATGAATAATAACAGGTGTTGTGGTAGCAACACCAAACTAAGTTTTGGGTTGACTGAGTGTGTTTGTGTGTGAGTTCATTTATCCATTAGCTGAGATGATGTGTGATCAGTTAACCTCTGAGTTACTGTGGAGCTACAGTCAACACTGCATCACTGAATCACTCCACCTTTAACAGAAGTGTTATATATGAAGTGTGCAGTCTCATTTGTTTTGTAATCAACTAAAAGGCACAAACCAGAGAGGGCAAACCTCCACCAAGGCCATTATACCTAATTATGACTAATCTCAATCATAAAACAGGTTATTGGCTATAATGTGATCACAAACCAACAGATTTGTTTCTACTGTGTCAGGCTCCCAAATTATTGACAAAAGGTAGCTGATAGCGCCACCATCAGGTCGTTGATGTTTCATTCTATGCATAATTACTGAGTACAGATGTCCTCCAAGTTTGGTTTCAATAGACTGACTCATTTATTAGAAACAGCACTTTTTGAAGAATCAAGAAAAATCAAATATGGCCGCCAATTATATGAAAACTTTAAAGAATATCAAAAAACAAAGACAGGAAGTTTGTCCGGCTTAGTCCAGGCATAACAAATGAAAAATTCTGTGACAAGTGACCCCAAATTGTGGGAGGAGAAAGCGGGCGTGGCCTATATGCCTGATTCCTCTAACAACAGCGCCACCATCAGGCCAAATGGTGCCAAGACGAAACTGATTCTTCCCTGGATCTGTCAATACTTTTCTTTGATATCCTGCTCACACACGCAGACAGACAAACACAACAGAGAACCATCTCGCTCTAGCTAATGATTTCAGTTTCAGTGGCAGAGCTGTCGTACGTGTCCTCACCTCCCACGCTCACACACACCGACTGGATAATTCAAGCCTGCCGGATCAATCAGCCGCTGGGAAGGGATGTACAGGTAAATGATTAATGAGAGCTTCAATTAGCTGTTTCAGCTGATGGTGACACTCTTTCGTCTTGGTTGCCAAAGTTGTTATAGCTCACTCTCGCCATTCTCCTCCCTGGCTCACATTAATGATCCCCTCTGAGGCTGAGATGTGACCGGAGACAAAAGATTACAGAGAAAAAGCTCACATAGATGGATAATGAAGACCAATCAATCACTGGTAGGGAGGGAGGTGGGAGTGTGCAGCTCTCCTGGTCTCTGGCATCTCTTTGATGAATGCATTGTCTCGCTGTGCCTGGTAACCGGGACTCCCACAATGCATTGCAGACCACTGTCGAGAGATTTAATTTTCTTCAACCTCAACCCCCCAAACCCTCGACATCCTCCCGTAACTTTGGGGCGACGATGCCTCCCAGCTCACCAAAGCAGTAATGCCACGATTAATAGTGTTGCCATGGTGATTCATCACAAACCCCTGAACCTGTCCGAACCCGCCGAGCTGTTCGGAAAAATAGATATTTGTCGTCTTCGGTCCGACTCACACCTGAACCACCTGAACAAGCTGTGTTTGAACCTCCCAAAGGTCGATTCAGAGCACGGAGAACAGAGTGCAGCCGTTTGTCTGTGCTGTTTTCCTGCCGCACATTGTCTCAGGGTGTATCTGCTTTTAGTGACGCGTGGGTTTAACAAATGTGATGGGATGAGAGATGACAGATACCATGGAACTTGATTGATCGGACCCCTGTGGGGGAAATGAGACAACTACAAATGGGATTGTGACTCAGCAAGACGAGAGTGAAAGACAACACAAAAAAAGCAATAAAACAACAGAAGAAGAAGAATAAGAAGAAGAAAAATACGTATATTGTTTTTCCATCCTTTGAATGTATGCAGATTTCCTCTGAACTGTGTATTGTCTGACATGGAATGAGGTCGGTGATAGCACTCTGAATTGGATTTAGCTCGTGTCCTTGTTGGTGTGTGTTGTTGGTGTGGGTGTGTTGCTAAAGGGCAGCGCTAAGGACATGAAATGAGAACCAAGATGTCCAGTTTGAAGTCTTATCAGAAACACGACACAGAGAGTTAAGCTCCTTTAAGGCAGGATGGAAGGACTCCTTTCATCTGGATGCTGGCCTGGTAAACAGTAACGTTAGCACAACACTACAACCTACACGCCACAAAGGCACTCACAGCTGCGCAACACAGGCTCTCATGTATTCAATCAGCCACTCCAGTGTGTTAACAGAGAAGTTTGGTACAATGCCCCCAAAGTTGCAGCAAGGATGTTATAGTTGAAGCCAGTTAGCTACGGTGGTTTTGTAGAAGTTGGGAACAGGCCTGGCATCGTTCCGTCACCTACTTGAGTTTAGACATGTAGCAGAGCACAAGGTACAAGTTTAACTCAACTCCTAAGTTCTCAGGATGCAGTTCTAAACCAAATCAATCAACCAAACAGTGCAAGTGGTCACTGTTCTGAGGGGCTGTACCAGCTGTTGTGTGTTGTTGATTTGAGTAAGTCTATGTTTGGGGGATCAGCGCCTCCCTAAGTGATGCAGCCCCGCTTTGCTTCACATCAAAACATATCATTAGCCGCCGGTGGGCCGCGTTTTGTGACGCGCAGCAACAGTTGCTGTGATTTCGCGTTTGATTCCTCATCAGGGTCTCTGCCTTTGTGTGTGTGTGATGTTTGTTAATCAGACTAAGGCGACTAAAAATACAGAGGAAAGGCTTGGCAGGAGTTTATAGTTTGGATTTGTTAACAAATCTAGAACACACACACACACACACACACACACACACACACACACACACACAGGGAGGCGTTTACAAGTCCCTAGAAAATCGGAAAACTTTCCTTCACAGGATCCTGATAACTTTGTATTTTACTCCATGTGACGCATTCAGGTGCTCTGGGTCAGAAGTCAGTGTTTGTAACGTCAGTAAGTTGTAACATCATCTCATGAGCCCCAGGTCTCGTCTAATGGAGACACCAGGAGAGGATGGAGTGACTGAACCCAAAACAAAAGTGGAGTCTTGCCCACTGGCCATGTTGAATCTTAAGACTTTATTCCCCTGACAGTTGTACATTAAATGGAGTGTACTGATGCAGTTAAGTACAGTTAGCTACAAATGGTGCAGTCAGCGTTGACAGATAAATCAGAGGTAGATAAAGGAAGTGCTTCTTAATTGTGTTGGATTTTCGTTCAAGTTCATTGGCCGTAATCACTCCGTGTGTGCTTTGTACTTCATAAAATGGTTTGGGCTATTTAAGGCATGATCACTTTAGCATGCATAATCCTAAATGTTATATCCACAGGCTTTGAGAATTCGGTCCACACAATTATCGCTCTGTTCCGCTTTACTCAGCGGAGAGGGCAGAGCTTCTAGAACTGCAGAGGCTTTATACTTCACTCCAGACAAGTGTAATCAATAATGGCAGCACTTACTGTCAAAACAAGCTCCTAGACTAATTTGGGGGCCTGCGGGAAATTTGCTTAAAGTATCTTCGGAGAAAAATTCAGTTTTATCCTTAAGCACTCAAAATGGCTGAATATAGAATTATTGAGATTGTGAGCATACATCTTTGCAAGTGGTCTTTATTGCCTTCTGCCTGCTCTTCAGAGGCCACAACAAGTGCACACACACGCACAGGCTGGGATCAGTGAATAATGACCGGCATCAATATGACGGTAATGTCATTTTGTGATGCATCCCGCTCGTTACCAACCCAGCAAAAAGAGGTCCCCAGCTCGCTGTAATGACTGGGATGTCAGGAAAACTAATGTTATTATGCAGCAGTATTAAGTACAGCTGCTATTTGTGCAACAGAGCGGGGGGAGAGCAGAGCAGTCAGCTGATTTCTGATGCCTTTCTTTCTTTCAGTCCGACGGAGAAACAGCACACGCATCTTCACTGCAGGGGAGTGTTTCAGTAACATTCTCACTGATTCTCTTTAAAGGAGCCACAACCCCATGATGCGATTTGTACTAGCCTACATTTCTGTTTGACATCATCCTCTAAGTTCTGTATGTACCCTATGACATCATTGCAACTCCAGTCTACTTGTACTCTACGTATAAAGTTCAACAACAATAGTAGGGATAACACAACCTTCCTCCCTTCTCTCTCTCTCTCTCTCTCTCTCTCTCTCTCTCTCTCTCTCTCTCTCTCTCTCCCCTCTTTCTATATAAAACAAAGATCTCCAAAATATCCTACACCTGTATGCACAATGTCATGTACAATGTCTGCTTCAATAAAAACAAATTGCAAAAAAAAAAAAAAAAAAAGAGCCACTTGTGACGGTAAGCCAAAGAGCCACAGAGGTTTTTGATATTATTCAAAAGATTTCCTAGAAGCTAGCGTTTGATCAATGAAACATCAGTGCAGCAGCAGAATCTCACTGTTTACACCTTACCTGTATGTATTTATGCTGTCACTCACTCTAAACAGAACCTGGACTCACTTCTCAAGGTACATCTGGACTCATCTTATGCTCCATATTTATATTTGATCCTCACAGCCACACATTCTTCCCGTCTCCCCTGCTGCAGTCTCCCACAGAGCTCTGCAGCTGTTTCTGTCTTTATTGGAAAAATCCAGCCTGTTATGTTCATGCATATTTAGCTTTCTTTAGATGGAAATGTATCTATTTTGATGGTAGCACAGCAGTAATTATAGCTATTAGAATATATGATATGCACCAAGCTACTGTGAGCCCAGAAGCCCACACTTTGCTCTGAATTATGCTGCAACAAAAGCGCCTGTGTTCTTAGAAGAGCTGTTGCTGTAACTTTGAAACTTTTTTGACTACACGCAGGGCTCAGTATACAGAGAGGAAGAGCAGCCTGATCAGGCAAGCAGAGGGAGGGAAACACCCAGATTGAGGGGAGGATGATGAACAGGTGAAACTAGTCAGGGCGGAGCCGACAATCGCAGGCGGGAAACACACAAAGGCAGGAAGTGAAGGATCCTGAAGGAGAGGAGAGCCAAGTTATTCCGTCTCTTTGCTCAGATTTGTGTTCCACTGCATCCAAATTCACTTGTTTGGCGTTTTTTCTGGAACATAAATGCGTTATTATGGAGTGACTGTGTGTGTTTGGTGCCGTGTTGGTAACATTTCCTGTCAGAGACGCAGTTGTCTTGCAGATTTCAATAGAGCCGCCCGCTCTCACATAGTAGTAAACAGCTTAGAATCCATGAAGATAATGAGAAGTTGGGATGCTTTAATCACTCATTGGCAAATGGAGATAATGGGTGTGTTTGTGTGTTATTAATAGAGATGAAAGCTTTTTGATGCCGCTTGGTTAAAAGGAGTGATGACACAATATCAGCTCGGTGATAAGCATCACACACCAAAGAGAACAAATCGGCTCTGATATCATTTGTTTTCATGTGGGGAAACAATAAAAGAAGAAAGAAAGAATACAAATAAACTGGAGCAGATGAAATTGGATGCTTAATAGTCGGCACACAGAAAGGAACAGAGGGCGATCACAACACAATCAAACACAAAATGCTTATTAGTTTTTGCTCCAAGGATAAATACAATTTCACATCGTTCTAGATCAAAACTGAAAAGGGCGAGGCTCTTGAAATGTGTGCTGCATTAGAGCAAAGTCATAAAGAAACCTTCAGGCAACAGATCGTTTATACGCGTGTTTCCTGACAGTTTCCCTGAAACGTTGTAGCACGCAGAGTACAGCAGCATCGCGGCATAACAAGAGAGCGGGAAAGAAGAAAGCCGAGCTGCATGCGAGGGAAATAATGAGACAGTTAGGGAGCGCTGAAAGACGTTAGTGGACCACTGAGCTCTGCGTCTCGCCTTCATTTTTGTCACATTCCACCACTGTGACTGTGTGTACTCTGCATCGTGTTACATTACCACCGTATGGACTCAGATTTTACTTTACCTTTCATTTTCTGCTCCTGTTATCTGCGTGAGCACAGTTCAGGCAGTAAAACGTCTCCCGTGTTATGTTTGTGTGTGTGTGTGTGTGTGTGTGTGTGTGTGTGTGTGTGTGTGTGTGTGTGGTTTGATATCTTGCTCTCTCTCCATCGCGGGGGTGATTTTGCTTTATATCTGTGTGTGTGTGTGTGTGGTTTGATATCTTGCTCTCTCTCCATTGCGGGGGTGATTTTGCCTCAAGTCTGCTATCATAAAGTGTAGAAACGTGTGATCTGTGCAACAAAAACGTCCCTCTGAAGTTATTAAAATCCTCCAGTGCCCACCTTCCTGAGAGCACTGGAGGATTTTACGAAATCCATAAATAAAGGACATTGGCTGCAGTGTCTTCATCCCTCCAGCTAGAAATGTAGAGTTGTATTAAATGCAACATCAACATATGCCAACGTGCGGAGGAGAGACGTGTGAGTTTCCTTTCTCCCATTCATCAGGTGTGTTTGCTGCATGCCTACAATGCAGATGTGCAGATCCGAGTGTGGCTGCAGGCCTGCTGTTCTTTTAACCATTATTCAAACAGGCACGTTGATTAAAAGTCATGATTACATGCATCAGCTGCCTGCAGCACAGAGCAGAAGTGTTATCTATGTAAATGTTCACACCTGCTGCTTCCTCACTGTTGTGCTGTCGGCTATTGACCAACCTGACTGAAGTGTTTGGAAGCTGAATACTTTTCTTCATTTACAGCGATATGCAAGCACGAGCGGCCCGACCGCCTGTGGGCTCAGCGTCTCGCCGCACACGCAGACCTCCTTCACGCTTGTCTCATCAGTCTGAGGCGAGAGAGAGGGAGTTCAGAGTTTTTGGAGGACGGTTGTAAAAATGTCTTGAGTTCATGTTTGATCGTCTAACATGGCAGCATTAGGGGAGCCAAGAAGTTGGACCAATGGACACAAAACGGTTCCAGCAGTTACTTTAAATACAAAAGTAAGAATGAAATCACACACAAGGAGTCTTTAAAAAAAGGCTACAAAAGTTTCCACAGCCTTATTTCTTCTATAATGCGAGACATTAATTTATGTTCTGTATGTGCGGGTACATAAAGACACGTCAGGTCGATGTGTGTAAAGCTCTGGAGGCTGTCTCGTCTTCATCAGGGAGGAAGCATTTATTGCTTGGCCGAGGAGCTAATTAAAAGCCCAGTGAAACAGGTTTCTGCATGTTTCTTAAATGCGCTCGATGAGCCGGTCTCCCCGGTGTGTTTTTGGGGGGGCGGTTGTGTCCACAGCTCAGCAGCGTAGATGGTGAGAAGCATCGGAGGATAATTAGACTGGAATCAGCACCAACTGACAGGAAATTAGTACAATGCAGCTCCTAGTTTGTAGTATATGTTTAAGGATTTGTCACAGCTCCATAGTCTCTCTCTCTCTCTCTCTCTCTCTCGATCTCTGCTCTCTCCCTCACCTTGACTGCAGATGGTCTTCACCTGGCTGCTGATCTGTACCTGCTGTCCATCAGGTGATCCCCTCACAGCTCAGCTCCTCTACTCTCCCTATTTGCTAGTTTGGTTACCAGCCTCAGTCTCTCGTCCTTTCTTAGCCAGTTTGTGCATTGTTCAGGGTTTGGCGCCCACAGCCTGCCAACCTGCCAACCTGCCAGCCAAGCTTGCCTTTGTGTTGTGTGTGTACCTAATAAATTGTTGGACTTCTGCCTCCTGCCTGTTGGTGTTCTGCATTCGTAGCCATGGAGCTCACGGTGCTACAAGACACCTACACTGGTTTCCTCTGCTAACAGAGGGCGATAATCAACCACCAACAGGAAAGTAGGTTAACTCAAGTCACAAAGATGACAGCCTGCATTTCCTTTAACAAACCTTTGGACTCTTTATTAATGTACCTTCTAATTTACATGGAGATCTTCCCTCATTAATCACACTGAGGAGCAAATATTCCCAACAGCTCCACATCCCACCAAGGCAATCCATCCTCACCCTCGTTCTCTCTCTCTCTCTCCACTTAATAAGGATTCAGCTCACTACAAGCCAGTATTTTGCATATTGACGTTGCTAAATAGTGAGGTTATAAAATGTCTGAAGTTCCAGAGACAAATTCCTCTCCTTTGTAACCTTCAGGAGTTAAAATGTTAAGGTCGAGGCTTCAAAGGGAGAGAGGGAGGAGGACGGATCATTAGGACCCTTGTCGCTAATTACACAGGCTCAGCCTCAGAGGAGGACGAGGTGTTGCTTCGTGTCAAAAATCTTCTTGGCCTTTTGCTTTTTCTCGTCCTCTGCGTTGACGATGTGCATAATGAGGTGCCGGCTTCACTAAAACGCCACAGTATTTCACTCAGTGTTTGGTGGGCCCGAGCGGAGGGAGTAAATTGCCGGAGTTGGTTTTAAAGAGCAAAGAAAGGAGTGACAGGTTTTTGGCTCAGCTTGTAACCTCCACATCCTTTTTGTTTCCTTTAACAAATCCCCTGGATGCCATTTTGTAATGTTCATCCCTTCCCTGGGACCATTAAAGCTCAAATCCATAATGTTTGTTTTAATGAATGGATGATTATGATATCCATCTGTGAGGTGGAGTGTGGTGAAACACTCAAAACGCCAATAATAATGTGTACAGAGAAACACTGAAGGTAGAGGAAGTCGTCCCGTGTGCGTCGTTCCCACTGATGGAATCAATTATCTGCGTCACCACAAAGACTTTGGGCGGAAAGTAAAGTTCAGAAGTTTGCCAGGAGCTGACGACAGAAGGTCCAAAGAAAAAGCTTTGTAAGAAGAGGTCAGACAGTTTCCAACCGAACTCAACCAGGGTCCCTGAGCTGCATGATTGGTGTTGTAAATAGAAAGACGGAGGGAAATATGATTTGAAAAGAGAGCAGGAGGGCAGATTCCTGTGTGGAGGCGGCTGCTGTTAAAAGCTGCAGGTCGAGGGTCCTGGCATGAAATTAATTGTTCTCAGATCTAATCCTTCCTCCCTCCCAGCCACTTGGATTATCGGGTGAAAGCAATTAATTACACAGCACAATGGAAACCCCTGCTGGATCGGGGTTTGAGCCCCCTGATCCAGACCAGACTCCATATTTCTGTCCAACGCACAAAAGAGAACGTTCTTATGAAAATGTCAGGGGTAAATTAGGAGCTCCTTCTCTCTGGGTAGCGAGGTATGTGACACAGCAGACGCATCGCTCCTCAGCCTGAGGGACAACGCCATCATCTAGACTCAACAATTGACATTTACAGCATTTAACTGCTCCTCGACACACACACACACACCCTCATCACTGTCGAGGCTGCTGTATACATTTGCCGTATATAAGAGATTCCTCATAACAGGAAAGGTGAGGCGTCGGAGCGCCATCAGCGAAGCCACCGCTGGTCAGGAACCACCTCGGCAATCAGAACTCATCCAATCACCACGGCCCATCTGCAGCGTATCACACAACACAACAAGTCTGGAAGGAGCGCACGGCACGGCACGACACGCCACACACACACACACACACACAGACACACACCAGACAAGGATCATAAATATTCATACCACCACAGGTCGTAATAACACACGCGTTCCTCCAGCTCACTTCCACCCTCAAAGGAACAGTGTGTGGAATTGAAGAGGTGGCCCCCGCTATGCAAAATGCAAATGTGAACTTTGCAGAGAGGAGCCGGTTTGATGCTCGGGTCTCCTCGGTGAGCCTGCCAGAGAAAAAGGAGCGCTTGATATGACTCCACATCTGACAAGGTGCCTATTCCTGGTTTCAGTAGGTGGTTAACAAGAGCACTCTGACAACTTTAACTGCAGACAGGCAGGAGGCGGTCACCACGGGTCAGTGCGTGACACTTTGTACCAGGCGCCGCGCAAGAACAAATCTCTGAACAATTTCTCTGACTTTCTCCCCAGACGAGGCACGGATCAGTGTAGCCCCGCGGGGAGAGCCCGAGCCTGGGCGATGACAGCGCCGGGTCATTTAGTCAAAGCCATCGATTGGAAGAAAACACAGATTATTTTGTCAGTGACTGCAGCAAAAACTTTGTTATTAAGACTTCCAATGTTCTGGCGCAATGTTCCTGTAAAAGGGTGACACGTACTTCTAAGACCACTTCTGCTAAGCGGTCAAGGTGCCAATCAAAGCACACCGAGGGGGGAACGTTTACTGTGTGGGTGTGAGGACGCAGTGAGACAGTTACACACTGGGCTCAGAACAGAAAGAACCAAAGGCAATAGGCAAAACATTCTGTATTTTTTGCCCTTAAAGCTCAGATTAGAAGTGAAAAATACACCCAGACCGTACAGGAATAAACTCATTTACATTTTTCCGATCAATGCAAAAAATAAAAGAGTTTGCTCAGCAGCACCGCCGCTCGTTTCCGCTGATGGGGATTTTACACTCGGCGGTGTTAATGTTATTTATTTATTTCTATGTATGATATCATTAGTGCAAATATTTATTTCAGAACTAAATTGGATCGGTAAATAAAGGGGAGGAACAGGAGCCGGTGGAAATGTCAACAGAATTAATTAGAAAGAGTGGAACACGTTTACATTACATTACGATCATTTGGCAGACGCTTTTATCCAAAGCGACTTACATTACATTACCACCCTTTGCAGAGGGGGGAGCAATTGAGGGTTCGGTGCCTTGCTCAGGGGCACCTCGGCAGGGACTTGAACCTGCAACCCTCCGGTTCCCAAGCAGAAGCTCTACCCACTGAGCTACTGCCTCCCATCTTTAGAAAGAAACACAAAACTAATCTAATATTGCTGTTTGAAATCAAATCAGTCAAAATACGTGAGATCACAGATGCTTTCTCTTTCTTAGGTAACAGGTGTGTGTCTTTGTTTGGGTCTTAAGTGAACCAAAGACACACTTCCCCTCGTTCTGAATGTGCCGTCTTCTGCCTCCCCTGGCTTCTTCTTTTCTTCCAGCCCTAGCTTCCGTTGGGTTCAGACGCAGCCACCCTGAGGTGAGCTGTAGAGAATCTGCCTCTTTTGATCTTCACCACATTTCCCCCTGAAGTGCTCACGAGCCGTCATCCTTTATTTAGGCTCTGAAACAGCGTATAGCTCAGGAAGCAGCTGTGTTTGAGACAAAATACGGAATTGGAAAGAAATCTGCTTTTGGGAGCACTAAATATGTTTGACACCATGCTGACACACACATTGGTGATATTGTGATTAGTGGTACTTTTGTTTTGCCAGCACCACCATCTGGATACTCTCGCTCTTTTTGTAAATCATATCATTCAGCATCCATTACTCCCCTTTAGTCCAGGCTTTCATCCAGAATGTGTTTCAAAGATTCGCCGTACAACTGACCCGGATACAAATCAGGTTCATTAGATGGAGGCTGGTTGTCATTGTTTGTCACAGCTGTGCGGTGAATGATGGGTCAATAACCGCCGCCGCACGCTGTCATGTTTACGGCCTTGTTTAATGATCCGTCTTCATCTAGCGTGAAGACTTTTATTCTGCATCTGCATGATGGAACCGCGGGACAAATTTAAGGCGCCAGGTGCCTCTGCTTCAGAATAATGATAATGGGAACACGAGCGCTGATGCAGTGTTTGTCATTACGCTGAAGCGCGAGGGACGGGCGAAGGGGTGTGGAGACACCGGCGTCCCAAAATTGATCCCGCTGTATTTTGAGGGGTAATATCGGGTTTGAAGGTCGAGGAAAATGACTCAGCCGGTGTGACCTGTTTCTCCACAGCTGGTTTGGAACATTAAAGGCAGCTGGACTACAGATTTAGTGAAATAGCGGAGAAGAAAGACACATTGACGACGACAATTAATGTCCACTCGTGTCCTTTTCAGTGCTCAGGCAGTTAAATAACCAAAGAGGTGCAGGTCGGAGGAACTGGGTCCAGAAACGGTGCAGTTTATGTGCTTCACACCCCTGTGCTGCATTTCAAGCCTGTGTGATTGTGAGAAACACACTCACACACACACACTCTCTCTCTGTCTCTCCGCGTGCATCTTACTTACATAGCGCTGGATCGTGACATCGCACGAGCAGAGTCAGAAGCCTGTAGCGTGTCTCGTACAAGCAGGCATTAGTGTTTCACTGGCAGCAATTTTGAAATAAGTCGAGCAGAAATGAGATTCAATTGAATTTCTATCGTTACAAATTCACATTTCTAACGCCGCCTGATGCCAGACATTGTCTACCTGCTGTAAAAAAGACATTGAGCCGAGCTAATGAAGAGAAAATTTACATTTTTTAATTGTCTTCCACTGTGTGAGCGTGACTGTGTGCAGCTTCTGCACCGTTGAGTTTCATTAAGAGAAGCCGTCCATTTTCCCATCACTGTGAGGACTCAAGCCTCTCAAGTGTCTGTCAAACATCTGTCAGGATGAGTCGTCTCAGCCCAGCTCGTCAGATTTCTGCGCCCCTGCGTCTGATCGAACAGCTTCAAAACGCTCATAGTCCCTTTGTTGCCTTCATCGCTCTCCCTTTTCTTTGCTTTTGTGCATTTTTTGTGAGTTTTGGTCGTCACCGTTTCTGGCTTCCCAAGGTTACTAACAGCCGTCTCCGTGCGAATAAACACAAAACTAACCAACCTGCCAAATACTTAATACAAAGCTGGAAAATGGCATAAGAAGCAGTTTAGCATTAAAGGAAACACTCTGAGGTTTTTCTTAGTGATGTTACCCCATTGAAACTTCCTCCTCACTTCAGGGTAAAGCTACAGAATCTTATCTTACAGCATCAAACGAGGGAACGGACGTCTTCTGAGCGCCGCCACAGATCAGATAACTCAAACCTGCACGCACACACAGAACTGTGAAAATGTGCCGCACTGCCTCTTCTGAAGCTATAAGCAGGGAATTGGTAACACTCACGAGCTCATGGAGGCCTCGTTTTACGATTCTACAGGAGTTGTGTTTGCTTCAGTTAAGTTCTGTAGTAACATGTAGAAGTCTAAATCCTTCCACACTTGAGTCATACTTTGTTTTAGCTGTGAGCAGTGTGTATGTGAGAGGTCAGTGAGATCTCTGTTGATGACTGCAGTTATTCTGGTCGAGCAGGCACCCGGCTGCTTTGGAGGCTCCCTTTCATTTGCTGTTATTTTGTTGTACTCAGCCGGCCAAATGTGTTTTGGAGCAGGCGAGCGCCGCACCGCATCGCTGCTATGTGGGTTGCTGCGAGCCAAACGCAGCTGTGTCCTGCTTTCAAAGGCCACCGAGACTGAAACTTCACTTTTAATTTCCTGTTTCCTTAAGTTGGATTACGTGCCGCTCCAACCGCTTAGGCCGAGTCGCTGATGCTGAACAGGCTGCACAGCACGAGTCCGTCCTGCTGAAGTTTTCGGCAGGACTGACTCGTGAAATTGACGCAGGCAGTCCTGTGTTACATGACAACATCGTGGCGGTATGAGGAAGTGTTGCAGGCCACTCCAGCCCAGCAGGGGGCAGCAAGTACAGGTTTTCTTTAGACTCTAGTCTGGCCTGCAGACCTCAGACAAAACTGAAGAAGAAGAAGAAGAAGAAGAGAGAACTAAGAACCGAGAACCGAGGCTTTTGGATAAACAAAGACAAAGACAGAAAATGCGAGGAAACAGGAGAAACCTGATGTTAGCAGAATGACATCACCGCACTGCAACAGTTGCACGAGACGTCAGTCGCCACATTACAAAATATGTAATTCGCTTGAAATAAAATGGCTTCAGAAATACTTAAAGTACAAAAGACAAATCATATCAGGAGAAAACTCCACATCAGTAGAAATAGTTTTGCTTTGAAACCGGCAGAGGAGTTCTGATCTGATCTGAGCCCCTGATCCAGGCCTGCATGGTGCAACGCCCCATTAGGAGGAGAAATCTTAAACCCCCCCCCCCCTCACTGCCAGCACCCGTACGGCCCTGTGTGCAGCGCCGCAGCCTCTGTATGCACGGACATGAGCCACACTTAAACAACTAAAGAATGACCCTGATGAAAGCGTTATTCTTCTCTGCCTCACATCCATCAGGCTCCCATCAAACAACGCCACAAAAGTTTTCCCACAGACGCCACACACACAAAGGAGGTGATAATGCAAAGTCATAGCCGGGGATACAAATGATGTGTGTGTTTGTGTGTGAGTGTAAGGAGGAGAGAGAGAGAGAATGGGGGAAATAGAGAGCACGAGAAGAGAGATAATGAAATGTGATTGATTACATGAGAGTTGCAGCGTATGTGCGCAGCCCTCCTCCCTCTGCGGTGTTGATCCGCTCCGAGCTGGGAGTGAATCCTATGTGCCGCCGCCTGGAGCTCGCTGCCTTTTGTTGTGCCAGTGAAGAAATGAAGGGAGAGAGAGAGAGAGAGAGAGAGAGAGAGAGAGAGAGACTGGCACAGACAAAGACAGACACAGCAAAAGAACCTGGAGATGATTTTCTTTCTTTCTTTCTCTTTTTTTTTTAACAATTGATGGCAGGATTTCAAAATGAGATATGAAAGCTGTCGCCATACTTCAGAGCCATTTAGTGTCACCGGATCTGTCACATAAATATGAGGCACTGTGTGTGTGTGTGTGTGTGTGTGTGTGTGTTGTGTGCAGTCAGTCATGTGTAATTAGCCAGATTTGTCACTAAGCTTCTCCCCGTGCTCATCAGTGTCAGGTAGCAGGAGCACAATCCTCCACACCTGACTGTCTGAGCAGCTGAGGGCTCCTTTACTGCCGCCATTAAACTCTCTTTACGCCATTTGGGACTTTGTGAGCTTCTTCTTGGCTGGATTCTCTCTGGATTCTGATTGGATCTCAGTTTGTTATGAAACTAAAGCCCCTGTTTTCTTTCCTCCTTCTCCCAGTTATTGAGG
>NW_027466978.1:5000-24634 GCF_046128005.1 Genypterus blacodes
ATTAAAACAAAAAACAAACTGGATTATTCCTGTGGCTCACTAAAGACATCCTAGCATCACATCGTGTTCGCCTGAGTGAAAACACCGCTTCACGTTTCAGTCAGCAGTTGTTTTAAAAATCAAGTTTCCAAACCCAGGTGGGAGAGCCTCCACAGCGCCCCCTACAGGCTCCACAGACTGAGGGCCTGAAGCTCCGCCCCTGAGCCCGTCTCACCCGAGCGGCAGCTTAAACCGCCGACCAAACGTTTAAACACCAGAGACGGGAAGTTAGCTCAAAAAACAAAAACAAACTCATTTAGTGTAAGAAGCAAACAGAACGCTGCTACATGAAGGCATGAGGCTGCAGGGGGCGCTGCTGCCTGCTCAGTGATTGGCTGGTTTCTCTGTACTGCTGGGCGGAGTCAGGATGGTTCCCACGGCGACGGGGGACAGATGACAGTCGTCACTGTCGATCCGTCGCTCCTGAGCTTTCCTCTGCAGGAACAAAGATAAAGGGACATGAGTCTACTGCCTGTGTGTGTGTGTGTGTGTGTGTGTGTGTGTGTGTGTGTGTGTGTGTGTGTGTGTGTGTGTGTGTGTGTGTGTGTGTGTGTGTGTGTGTGTGTGTGTGTGTGTGTGTGTGTGTGTGTGTGTGTGTGTGTGTGTGTGTGTGTGTGTGTGTGTGTGTGTGTGTGTGTGTGTCCTCACCAGCAGCTCCAGGTAGCCTGTGTGTGTCTGGATGTTGTGTCGGTCGTCTGCTTTGACTTTGCTGAAGCTCTTGAGCTGAGCTCTGGGCTCGGCCCTCAGCGTCTCCATGAAGGGTCTCATCCAGGCCACACAGGGAGCCACGCTCTCCCAGGTCAGACCTGACACACACACACACACACACACACACGTTACACTCTCATTCCTCCTCATGACTGATCTGATTATTGATCTGCAGTGAAGACAGAACTCCAAACTCACCTGAGACTTTATGAACGACGTCGAAGGAGGAGAAGTGGCAGAAGGCGGCGGCGGCCAGGACGCTGTAGCTGAAGTCCAGCGAGTCGATGTCCATGATGCACAGATCCAACAGCTGAAACACAGAGGGCAGAGGTCAGGAGGGTCAGGGGCGGAGTCCGACAGTCTCCTTCCTGTCCGGCGGCCTGGGCGGCGTGCGCTCGTACCTGCGTGATCTGGATGTACGTCTCCTGGGAGAACTGAGGCACCAGGAAGTTCTCTCCGTCTCTTTGGGCGTCCACCTGAGCGTACAGCTTGAGCCAGGAGATGGGCGTCTCCGGACAGAGGTTCCAGTCCAGGCCCTGCAGGGGGCGACAGACACACAGGGATCAGACACAAACGCACAACTCTACACTCCATCACACTGGAATATCTACAGACAAAGGATCTTTGCAGGAAGAAGAGTGAGTGAGTGAGTGAGTGAGTGAGTGAGTGAGTGAGTGAGTACCTTGAGGATGTGGAGCTCGGAGCTCTGGATGTCCCACATGTCACAGGCTCCATCAGTCACGTAGGCAAACTCGTAGATCTTGGGCGGGTAGATCTCCTGAGGACGAGATGAAGAAGAAGCAGGAGTGAGTCCTGATCACATGTGAGGGATTGTGGATCTTTAATGGTTCAGGGCTTCAGACTGGAGCGTCTCTGGACATGAAGCTGTGACTGAACTCTTACAGGCCGACATGAAGCCCATCGGCGTGAAAGGAGGAGGAGGAGCTCACCTCTGTCTTGGAGGCGATGAAGAGTGCAGTGATGCCAAAGAGCTGAAGGTAATCTTTGCCGGTGTCTTCCTGAGTCAGCATGAAGCGATCAAAGTAGTCCTGAGCCAGATAGGCCGTCTGCCGGTGGAGACAGAACACCTCGCTCACCTGCAGACACACACACACACACACACACAGGGCGTCACAGACAGGAAGGCGGTGTGTGTGACCTCTGAGCGTCTCTGTGGCTGTGGGGGAGGAGCCTCACCTCAAACAGCCAGTCCAGCAGGATGGCCCTCATCTTGGGCTGCAGCCTGGGGTGTCTCTGCAGGAAGCTCTTATCATGGACGTACTTCAGCTCCTTGTTCAGCATCTTGATCCACACGTCGTCTGAACTGGCCCAGCTGGAACACGAGCACACACACACACACATGGGTTAGACTTAATCAGGGGAGCGGAGGTGGGCGGGGCTGAGCGTAGGGGGCCGGGCCCCTCACACTGACCTGAGGGGGGGGATGGGGGAGGCCTGGATAAAGAGGTTCTTGAACGAGTACTGCTTGAAGCTGGACGGGTCTGCAGGCTCCAGCTCTTTGTGTGGCGTCTCGATGAGGACGCAGGGAGTCGCTCCATCCTCCGACCAACATTTCTGAGACACACACACACACACACACACGGGTTAATTAATTAAAACTTCGTGACTTTTGTTTTTTCAATACATTTAATTTCCTGCCAGGCTCAACGGTGACACCCTGTGGTGACAGGTGTGTACTGCACACACACACACACACATACACAGGTGAGACGTTGTGTTCTATCGTGTTTACATTAGAGTCCTGTTGCGTCCCATCATGTAGCTATGACAACCAGGCCTGGCCCAACAAGGACATGCAATCAAAACAAAAATTACAAGATAAAATTGAGGTTTCTAAATTGGGGAAAAACCACACACACACCACACACACACACACACACACACCTGTATCTCATAGCTCTGCTTCTTGAAGGAGGGCTGCAGCTTCTTCTTAGACGGCTGAAACAAAAACAAGACAAGTTCACTATGTTAGTAAGATTAAACTCAAGAGAGGAAATGTAGAAGAGTGGCCTGGAGGTGAGGATGTGAAGCCACAAACCTCTGACTTCCTCTTCCTCAGAGGGACTTTGGGCACCGGCTCAGGTGTGTTTGAATCCCTCGCCTGCAGTGTGATGCGACCGCTGGAACGCACATCACAATGAGCTTTAGTTACTTCATACAGGAGCGTTTAGGAGCTACAGGGAACCAGGAGAACTTTGGGGGCCATCTTACCTGCGTCTGGACATGATGAGTGTATTTATGGCTCCACTGCAAAGGAAACAGAAGAATAAGATTGACTGGAGCTGCAGAAACATCTCAGATACAGGAGAGCTTATTGTTCCTCTGCATGAAGCTCAGGGGCCATTAGAGGGTCCTGGAGGCTCTGGAGCCATCTTAGCTCCACTGACACACACACACACACACACACACAGGGACAGACTCAGACACATAGATGATATTCTGATCACAGCTGCGTGTTTAAGTCTCTTAGATAAATGAGTGAAAACACGGAGGCCACCGAGCTCAGAGACTCAAACTTAACTATTTGCGCGCCGCAGAGCTGCTAATCACATTTATAACATACATGTAACATCTTGCATGAACACGTTATATGTTGTGATTAAAGTGTTGTTTCCCTTTATTAGTTTACAGCGAAAACACGGAGACAAATTCAAACAAAGACAAACTAGCACCGTTAACAATACAAGACACAGAGAAGCTGCTTTTAGGGGTAAAGTGTTAAATAGAGTTATTAAAATACTCCATAGTAATAAACGTTGTTACTTTAGAGGGCCGATGTGTTTAAGAAAGAAAAACAAATAACCGCGGGATAAATAAAAGCTAAACTAGCAGCTAACAGTAGAAGCTAGCAGAGGAGGGGGTTGAATAGATGAGGTCCAGTTTAGGACTAAAAAGAGACTAAATGTCACTTTGAGACTAAAGCTTATCTCCTTAATCGATTAAACACAACCTCCATCCACCGATTCTGTGGTTACATTGTGTTTAAAGCGGGGAATTGTAACTTTATTTCAGTGTTGAAACTCAAAGACGCGCCAATTTGTGCAACGCAAAGCGGGAGGATCCTGAAACCTGCAGGTCCGAGAGGAACCGGACTGAGCCCGCTAAAACAGACCCGGGGGCTGTACAGGGACACTGGGTGCTGGGGGGTGTTATGGGGGAGCGTGGACCCCCAGCACGGACCCCAAGAGCCCCCAGACCCCAACAGAGACAACAAAGACCCACAAAGACCCGAAACCAAGCGAGGCTGCGCGCAGAGGAGAGCTACTGTAGTTAGCTAACCTAGCCTGGTTAATGCTAACTAGGTCAACAATAACCAACTCCCGCACATAAAACACGCATATATGTGTATTTAGTTTACACGGAATGTTTGCTTATTCTGGTCACAACTGACAACACGAGAGGACCAAGAGAAGCAGCAGAGAATCTTCTTTTCTTTAGAGATCAGCCTCCATGATTTTAAAGCTCAGCCTCCATGTTTGTCTGCTAAAGCTCGGAATCTTCTCCTCTTAGCTCATCAACATTAAAATGCTACATTTAGGCGCCACAGCGTAGAGAACAACAACACGATCACCTGGAGAGTGAAGATAAAGAAGAAAGAGAATGAGAGCAGCTGAAGCCGAAACTCCACTCGAGTTGTTTCGCTCTAAACTGAAGCAAACAAACGAGCTGAAGCACAAAGAGGCCGAACTCAACACGAAACACACAACGATGATGTAATGTGAGCATAAAATAACACAAGTTAAGATCTGCCGCCTATATGAATGAAAGAGTGAAGCAGAGTTTGTCGTACTGACCTGCAGATGAGGAGGACGAAGAGGATGAATGGATCAGCTGTGGCGCCGGCGCCAATCCTTATATCCGCGGCTCTACGTGTCCGCTGCGCATGCGCGTGCCCGGTTCACACTAACGCGCTAAATGCTTTAAACTGAAGAAAGATTTATGTAAACGAGAAACACGCGCCGGTAAAATAGATGATCGATTAGTGGACGCGAATTTAAACCGACGATTTAAACGCGACAAAGCGAAGCGTTAACCGAGTTAAGTCGAACACTTCGCTCATTTCCGGCGCGCAGAGCGGGTAAATGACGTAAAAGCGTCTTTCCGTATATTCCGGTTGAGTTTTGCCGGTTCGCCAGGCAGGGACTCATCGACCCACAGCCGCAGGAGGACGAACTTTAATTCTACTTTCGCTTATTTACGAGCTTTTACTCTGCGACCGGGACACTTCCGCGTCCGAGGGCGGGGCTTCTGTGGCGCTTCTGTGGCGTTCAGCCAATGAGAGAGCGAGCAGGCACAGCGCGTGCTTCCTTCGCGGGATGTAAACACAGCGAGCACGTGGGCGCAGCTGTCAGACAACACTCATGCAGGGGACTCGAACCTGCACAGGGGCTGCATTGCTCATCGGCACTGCGACTTCTACCATCCCGGCGCCCGCTGACTGTTAACGTTAGATTGTTTACTCTTTATGTCATCACAGGCCAACGTTTATATCCCACAATGTGAAAAGATAGAATCAGAATCGTTAAGGCAAGAAAAGTAAATAAGATGGAAGTTCCAGAGGCAGCGGCGCCATTTTGTAGTGTAACAGAGTGACAGAGCGGGGGTGAAGCTCAGACTGCAGTAAGTGTTCAGTATCAGGGAGTGGCTGGTGTTGTTGTGATAGCAGACATACTTTAATGAGTGTTTTTGTGTTATCAGGTGTAGATGTGGAGTTGCAGTGAGAGCAGCAGCAGTGTATCCAGATCCACACACACACACACATCACTGTGATGAAGGAACAAACAGAGGCAGGAGGTCTGCATATGAAAACATTTATTGTCTAATAAGAAACCACGTGTGTATGTTAACTATTAGTCTGAAAACAGGTGATGGGTTTTTATAGCATTTTTCCAGACAATCCAAACCGAATGAGTCGATCTGTCTTACATCCGAAGGTACAAAGAGGGAGAGGAAGTTGTGTTGATAAATAAAACGATTTTCCCTACAACTCCTACACCCTTGTCTTATTGTTTTTGGCAAAGTGCTGTATGATTCCAGTAAACTACACAAATTTACCCAACAAAAAACACTTAAGAGAAATAAAATGCCACATAATATTCTTCACACTTTTCAAAATAAAAGGAGAATAACGAGAGAGAATGGGTTCTTGCTACATCGTTGTGGAGTCGTGGTGTGAAAGCTGCAGTCAGCAGCGTCTCCAGTGGTGCATAGTCGGGTCGGATGTCCACGTGGGTTTGATTACGTCCGCTCGAGACGGTTTACACACAAAATAAAGAGAGGGAGTTCAAGTTCTTCATCGATGCATTGTCATTACAATATTTAAACCTGGAAGGCACGTGAAGCACAAGGCGTGAAAGAAAACACAATTCATCACAGATCCCAGTCAGACTGCAGGCGGAGAGCTGAGACTGAGCCCAGAACCAAGAGGTGTGTATGCACACACACACACACACACACACACACACACACACACACACACACACACACACACACACACACACACACACACACACACACACACACACACACACACACACACACACACACACACACACACACACACACACACACACACACACACACACACACACACACACACACACACACACACACACACACACACACACACACACACCTTCTCTGATAGGGCCGCAACAGAACTCTGCAAACACTTGTGTCGTTTACAAAAATCAGAAGTTCTTTCTTCCTGGTGTTGAGGGAGCGTCGGGCTCGTTTCTGCCCCCTAGTGGAGAACGTGTGAACCCTCAGTCAGACTGACCTCTGTTGAGGCCCTCAGTTTGTTTGCAGTAGAATAAAGTCAGACCGTCTGACCGCAGCTCTACTAGCAGAGACACGTTTGTAAAATAAAATGTAAAAAAAAAAATACAACAAAGCATCACTCCACTATTGATTATTTACAGTGAACCGTACAAACTCAATGCTACACACACACACACACACACACACACGCATCTGTTCATCAGCAGACAAACTGAAGCTCTACCCCCCACTGTGACACGCAGACAGACCACTCCTAATGGACTCCAGGTTCAGGTTTCACCCTCAAAATTAAATCATTTGACTGTGTGAACTCACAAGGGTTGATTGATAACTTCTGTGACGTCTATGGCTCCTGGGTCAAACCTTCAGCGAGGCACTGATGGACGTGTGCTTTAGCTTTACATAAGACACAACAAGGCATGACTGAGAAGTAGTGAGCCCAACATGGACTCACTCAGAGGTTACAGCACCACAATGCTGATATGACATCATCATGAGGACACAAGGGAACATCTGGGGAACCAAAGATCTAAAGTGTGGTGGTGTAACGTTATTGTATCACTTCCACAAAAGTATTGGTTCTGCTCGTGTCCTCACAGGTTCAGAACTTATGAACCAACCGTTGTGTTTGTGTGATGAACCAGAGGCTCAGGACCTGAGCTCCGCCCACAGCCCTGCTGGCTCCGCCCACAGCCCTGCAGATGGAACCTTGGCTCAGACGCACCGGACCAAGCATGAACACTAACATTCAAAACAAAACATTATAAACCAACTATGCTTCAAGACTAATGCTACTTTTTTGGTTTAAATATTTTTAACAGTTTAAGAAAATGTAACTTAAGTTTAGTTGGAATATAAAACAAGACAAAAAAGATAAAATACAAGATAAACCCAGGTTAGCTACACAGAGCGACCACATAAAGAGACAGAGCGATGCGTCTCTAACACGCTCACCAAGAATCAATACATGTTCACAAGGGGGAGGGGGCTGGAAAAGACCCAGCATGCAACATAAACCATCAGCCATCAAGTGAATCTGCATGAGCCTAAAGTGTAAAGGTGATTGGTTTTGACCCTGAGAAGAAGACTGCAGATTCATTAAGAACAAAAAGATCAAGAATCACTTTACGCTTTTTTTTTTTTTCACCATCGTGACAAAAACACAACATGCACCCACACACACACACAGGTTACCATAGAGACGCAGATACACAGACTTCATACTGATATGTCGTTTGTTTTTTCCTTTTCAAAAATATTTTGGAAGTTTTTTTTTTAAATACATTTTTTACATTTGTTTTCATCTCAAGCTACAAGCTACCGTTAAAACAAGGCTTTAGTGATATCAACCCAGTAAGTTTACCTTCTTTTTCTGCTCTTTTTCAAAAAAATATTGTGAAAAGTACTGAATTACAAAGTCAGAGGCCGATCTGGGCAGCGGGCCGGGTCGTGGCGCTCCACGGCCACAGGGAGGCGCCACACTCAGGGAGAGGAAGAGCGCTCAGACCCTCAGACCCACGCTGCCCAGGAGCCATGGAGTTAAAGTGACCTACAGCATTGATTCTACACTTTCTAATGTCCATGAAGGGGGAGGAGCCCAGGAGGCCACGCCTCCTCCTGATACAAGGAGGGGGGGACAGACTTGGAGGGACGAAGAGAGGGGACATCCAACGCACCATGACCTGTTTCCTTTCTTCTTCTGCATTTAGCAGGTCGATGGACGAGAACAAAGTTTCACCTGGATGAAGAATCACCAGCAGGAGGAAGAGGAGGAGAGCGAGAGGACGCTCGCCAGCCACCGCTGAGGCTGACAGGCTGCTGGTGACTGAATGAAACCATGTGTGTGTGTGTGTGTGTGTGTGTGTGTGTGTGTGTGTGTGTGTGTGTGTGTGTGTGTCTGTGTGTCTGTGTGTGTGTGTGTCTGTGTCTGTGTGTGTCTGTGTGTGTGTGTGTGTGTGTGTGTGTGTGTGTGTGTGTCTGTGTCTGTGTGTGTGTGTGTGTGTGTCTGTGTGTCTGTGTGTGTGTGTGTGTGTGTGTGTGTGTGTGTGTGTGTGTGTGTGTGTGTGTGTCTGTGTGTGTGTGTGTGTGTGTGTGTGTGTGTGTGTGGCCTCTTCAACACCAAGTTTGACATACCCCCCCCAAAAAAAACTGAGCATGTTCCCGCCCAGAAACGTGACAAGAACATGAAATGATTGACAGCAGGATTTGACCTGCAGACGTGTCAGACTTGGTGTGAAGAGGCCGTCAGGTCAGCGTGTGATGATGAAGATGAAGACGGCCTCAGAAGTTGAGGTGTCTGTGGCTGGGCTGGTGCAGGTGCGTGGCGGCGGCGGCGGCGGCCTTGGAGGGGCGGAGCATGTTGATGCGTCGCAGGGCGTTACGTGAGGACGGCTGGGAGCGGCGGCCGGAGCGCTGCTGGACCTGCTGGAGGACGCCAGAGCGGGCCGACAACGCCGCCGCATAACACGTGGAGTGGAGGCTGGAGCGACGCTGAACCGCCTCAGGCCTGCAGGGGGCGAGAACATTTTTATTTATTATTAGTTATTGACAAGTGACCCTTGACCCCACAGGAGCCTTCCCACCTGATCCCAGTGTATCTAGGGTCCTGTATGTTCCTGAAGGTTCAGGTCTTTACCTGTGATGGCTGGAGTCCAGCGAGCGCCGTCCTTTCTCCTTCCTGCCTGTGGTTGTCGGGGCGGTGGGCAGGTTGTCAGGTAACAGCCCGAGGTCCAGGTCCAGGTCCAGGTCCAGGTCCAGGTCCAGATCCAGGGACCTGGGCAGGGCGTCGAGGCCCAGCCTGGGGGGGCTGTGGTGGGCGTAGACCGACATGCTGGGATGTTCTATCAGCAGGTTCTCCAGCGGGCTGGTCTGCAGCAGGATGGGTTTGCTGCCTCGGCCCGTGAAGCAAGGCGGCGGTGTGACGAACCAGCTCTCCTCCAGAGAGCCGGCGTCCACACGATGGAAGCCGCCCTCTTCCTCCTCTTCCTCTTCGCCGCCGCCGTCGGGATCGTTCTCAGCCGTGGAGTCGAGGGAGGTGCAGGAGGCGTAGCGGAGGGGGGGGCTGGCCATGGGGGACGGGATCATCACAAGCTCCTCCTCCTGCTCCTGCTCCTCCTTCTCCTCTCCAGGGAGGGCGTCGCCACGCTGGCTGGAGCGGGCGTCAGCTGCAGAGGAGACCAGGTCAGTTTTAATTCTTAATTTCTCTGCACAGTTGTTGTTGTTTATATTTTAAATGAAACAACTCTGAAAGTGTAAACGACATAGAGACTCAAAGCTGCTGTGTTGTGATAAACACAGTGCAGCTCCTTCACTCTGCCAGCAGGAGGATCTCTCTCTCTCTCTCTCTCTCTCTCTCTCTCTCTCTCTCTCTCTCTCTCTCTCTCTCTCTCTCTCTCTCTCTCTCTCTCTCTCTCTCTCTCTCTCTCTCTCTCTCTCTCTCTCTCTCTCTCTCTCTCTCTCTCTCTCTCTCTCTCTCTCTCTCTCTCTCTCTCTCTCTCTCTCTCTCTCTCTCTCTCTCTCTCTCTCTCTCTCTCTCTCTCAATGCTTCACAGAGATCCAGGAGGTTCTGATGCTGAAATGTGATCCGGTCCCAAAAATAACTCAGCAGGACCTTAAAAGACCTGAGGCTCTGTGGAGACACGCTGTGACCTTTAACCCTTACTGGGGAGGTTCTGATGGTTTCTGGTCCAGCGGAGCTCATATGCCGAGAGTGTGTGTGTGTGTGTGTGTGTGTGTGTGTGTGTGTGTTGCAGCTCTGTGCCCTTACATGAACATCCTATCACCCAGAATGGAGAGTGAACCAGCAGGAGGAGCTATTTTTACCTCCACAGCTCCTGAGGGGCTTTTGTTTGACCTATCTGCTCTCCTCCTCCTCTTCCTCTTCCTCACAGGCAGAGGTGGGACAGTCTGTCTCTGCCCCCCCGACTAAAATATGGACACGCAGGTGGAATTGGAGAAGAGTGGAGGCGAGACAGCAGAGGGTCAACCTGGAGGCTGCCAGGGGCCCGGGCCAGCTGGGAGCGTGTGTGTGTGTGTGTGTGTGTGTGTGTGTATGAGGGAGACTCACCCAGGTAGTCCACCAGGATCCATTCTTCGTGCTCCTCTTCCTCCTTGCCGTCTCTGCTTCCACTGCGGCCGCTCAGCTCCTCCCCCTCCCCGAACAGAACGCTGGCAAACCTTTGGAACATCCTGAGGCGTCCTGCTGGGGGCGCTAGAGGGCTGGGGCGGGGGCCGAGGGCAGAGCGGGGCTCGGAGCGGAGGGGGAGCCGGGTGCTTTGGTCATCGGCAGAGGGAAGACGAAGAGGTGCTAAAGTGCATCAACCAGGGGAAACTCATCAGACGGCGAGCGGGAGAAGGCCGGACATCAGTCAGCCTCAGCCGGGAGATTCAACGAGTGCAAACGTACAAAGAAGCCCTGAGGGGACAGAGAGACAGACGCTCAGTACGTTCACACTCACACTGCACGTCCATGCTGCCACCAAGGGTTTAACCATGTGGCTGCGCCGTGTTGCGTAATCACAGTAAGGTGAGGAGATGCATGTGGGGGCGGAGCTAAGACATTTCCACGATGAGACCGGCGCCTGACTTTAGATCGTTTCATTAGAACACAAAAGGTCAAACGCGTCACACACAGTGATGTCATCAGACTGACAGGGTGACCTCAGCAGACCAACACAATGATGTCGCACAATCACAAAGAGAACAGCGATGTCATCCTAACAACAATGAGGTCACATTCTTATGGGGCCTGTTTGACCTCAGGCCCTGAGGCGGTGAAGGGGCTGATCCTAACACACGCTGAGCCTGATCCATGTTTGAGAGACCAAACCTGTGATGAAGAGCTGCTCATCTTCATCACTACACTCACATCATTTCATGCCAACAGGGACGACAGGAAACAGCTGTCATCATCAAACACAGGATGCAGAATGTTGTGACTGAGACGTGAGTGACCGGATAGAGATCAGATAGAGACGCCGTTTCATTCAGGGACACACACACACACACATTTCCGCCTTCCACGCCATTGAAGCATAGACATAACAGAGCGGCGTGTCGGTGTGAGTCCTGTAAACAGGAAGGAGGCTTCACTGAGCACACGTTATACCAGAAGTGAGGAGTGTAGCACTTTGCCACTCATACTATCAGATATGTTTAACAAGGAGCATTATGGGTAAAATTGACACATCCACCCGTCGCCCAGGACAGAAACTCTGGGATCACACTTAAGACTTATTTAAGCAGAGCAGGAACACTAATCAGAGTTGATTGACAGATTGTGAGCCAGGGAGAAGGACTGGGATGTGTTTTGTTCCACTTGAACTCTGAGGCTCTGGGAGTTGTAAATGTGAGGTCAGACCGGGCCAACATGCTGGACCGTGTGCCCGCTGGCCTGGAGCCATGATCGTGGTTCAAACAAGGTCAGCACCTGCTCACCTGACCTCAACTCTGCTTCAGTCCCTTCATGGCTGCTGGCAGAGGACAGGCCACTTGGAAGGAGAATAGGTTGGGAATAGGCTCACCTCTTATCAATCAAGCCTCCTGAATAAAGCATTAAGTGGCTCTAAGAGGAAGTCTAACTAACCCATGTATCAGGCGTGTGTGTGTGTGTACGCATCAGTGTGTCGCTCCAACAGTGTCAGGCTCTTAAGCTGCATATATAAACAATAGTGATGTCATCCAAGAAGCCAGGTCACAACAGCGGTGTCATTACAACAATGACATCATACGTATGCATGACAGAATTTAGTTCATCTCTGGCTCTTAAGATACAGATCAGCAGTTTGTGTTCCTCATAATCAAAACCCACCTTTGTCATCTAATCAGATGTGTCTTTGTGTGTATGTGTGTGTGTGTCATGGGGGAAACTTGTCCATCGACTAAGGAGAGATCCTAGCCTGCAATGGTTGGGGGTGGGGACGCATTTGTTCACACTTGGATCACCAACAGTGCTAACGAGACACGCCTTACCTCTGGTCACCACCAGGGGGCGCGCCCTAATGCTTTTTCCGTTGTAATTGATTTAAAACCTTTAATCCACCGAATGAAAACGATAATATCCGACTTTCTTCGCCGCTATGTAAACGCACCATCAGTTTGACTTTAATGATGCCTTCACGCTCCCTTCAGTCGGCTCGTAATTTCGTGTTTTATAAGTGTAAGGCCAAAACAGGGCGCGTTTTGTTTTGGGTTCAAACCTGAGAACAAAAGCCGAAACCCTCCGGTAAACACGGAGCAGCTGCGGTGGAGGAAGCAGGTTTATATCTCAACGACAGCAGTCCGATCATCTGCTACACCTGTTCCTCTGGAACTATCAACCACCTTTACTCGACAGCAACATCATGGGTAACAAATGTAACTAGTTACCTCATTTAAATGCTCAACAACACGGAGGAACCGTATTTAGGCATTTTATGACCATTCAATGCATTTAATAGAGTAATTACATCACCGCTGAATCTTCCTGCAGCGATATTGTCATCCATTGCGTCATATTATGCAATTATACCCCCAAATGTAAAAATAAGCTGCGATGTGACAAAAGCAGGATCGGAAAGAGGATCAACATAACTCAAGCCGCCTTACACGTCTAAACACGCAAAACAATCCTATTTAACATCCAACGACGAGGTATTATTAAACTTCAGCGTAAAGGTATGAGGAAATCATGAATTGACGCCTGTATGGAAATGTTTGGTTTGTGTGTCGTCCCGGAGGTCTCAGTTTACATCCTTTGTTGTCCACCTCAACAGAGATAAAAGCAGTCGGTTTACAATGACAAAGAATTCAAACTGGCCCAATAATGAAGATAATAACAATGCAGTGCAGGCAGACTGGGTAGAGAAGAGAGGAAGAGGAGGAGGCTGTAATATAACACCGCCTCGGCCCGCCCGACGAACTCCCAATAAACAAGAAATCATTCCAGACAGATGGACCCGGGATCTACTTTAGGTGGAGGAGGAAGACCACAGCGATATGAGGCCGAACTAAGGCGCAGCTCGGTGGAAAACCTGTTAACGCACAATAACAACGCAATTCAACCGAAACAACAGCCGGAGCGTAAAAGTACAAAGTGTCTCATCTCCGTTTTGAACGCGTAGACATGAAGGAGAAGCTCCACAGAGCTTCGAGGACAAACAAAGAAGCTCCGCTCACCTGCAGCAGAAGAGGCGCCGTGAACTCAGCACTCCTACAAAATGAGGTAGATGGTTTACTTTTCGAAAAATAGAAAAAGATGTCGGTTTCTTCGCGGAAGAAATAGTCAGAGTGAGAGAGAGTGAGGGGCTGAGGCGCGGCGCGGCTTCTTCTTCTTCTTTGCTCCCTCACGGCTCCTTCTTTTGTTGTTGTTGTTGCAGAGCTCCAACAGCTGATCGGCACGGACTGCCTGTGGGAGGGGCCAAAACGAGCAGCGCTCTAACCAATCACAGGCGGAGATGGGGCCAGTCACAACACACGTGACACCGTGGCTCCGCCTTCTTCCTCGGGAAAGGACATGACTGGGCAGAACGCTCCTGCCGCAGAGGATCCTGGGTAATTCTTCGTAAATTCTGCTTTTTTTTTGCGAAAATTAGACGAATTGAAGCTAAACGCACGTCAAAGTCCACATGTGAGTGAAATGTTTTGTGTTTTGTGTTTAATACCGCAACCTGTAACATGTTTGTGAGTGAAATGCAAACGCAGCCCGGAAGTTCTCTGGTTTTATTTAGTTCCAGCTGATTGTTGTGATGTTTCCCTCACCTGTGACTCTTTATATTGTTTATTATTATATTATACATGAACTCAGAGACACTTACGTCATAATGTCCAAGCCTATGGACTTATAACCTGAAGGAGGCACATTTGTTTTAGCTTCTTTTTTGGACTTTCAAAAGGTTTAAAGGAATATTTTAGCAAACTTTACATAGTTGTTATTAAATTAGGCGTGAGCTCGCCTGGTGTGTGTCTGTCAGTGTGTAGATGTATTCATCTCTTCAGCTCTGCATGTCTTTAATGGACCCTTATGGATCCATGTTGTTATGATAGAAGTTCAGCCCTCCACAATAAAAGCTCAACGTTTCTCCTGGATTCACTCACTGAACTGTGTGATGATGTAATGAGATCTATGTTCTTCTTCTACTGTTTGTCCCTGTTGTTGACACCCTGCGTGTTTATCTGCACATCTCTTATCTTTATTGTGGTTAATGAAAGCCAAATACTAAAAACAATGTCAGTGAAATGGCCTGCATGTTGGTTGAAGTCATTATAATACTGTAAACAGAGAAGAACACACACACACACACACACACACAAACAGGCTGAATGTGAGGTCAGAGAATGACATCACATCTGATTGGCCTCCGCTCCAAACAGCTGCGGGGGAGAATCGGCCCGAGCACACAATGGAGACAAAAGCAAGCAAGAGAGTGTGGTGAGAAGATGAAGATGAGCCCCCCACACACACATACACACACCCAGAGTGTTAAGCCTCAGACAAAAGACCTGCAGGCGCCTGGAGGCCTCTGAGCCTCTGATCGCCTCCTCTAGCTGCTCTATCCTCATTTCATTTCTTCCATTTTTACTCAAAAACACATTTAAAGAATTGTAAATCATCTCAGATGGTTCTTATATCCTATATTTGTCGTATTGATCCCATTTGTCTCTGTTCTTTATCTCAGATGTTAACACTTCTCCACAAGGACACTTGTTGTTGACAGATCATGTGACCTTTGACCTGAGACTGTTGGCTAAATGCAGAAGACGGGGAACAGGTTTGTTGTCTCTGGTCTTAAGACGTGACCGCTGACCTCAGCCTGCACGTTTTTGTCTGTGATTCGCTGAGCCCTCTAACGTTCTCAGACACTGTCCACAAGGGCCGATTGATAAGTTCCAAGCCAGACATATGGACTGAAACACACTGGAATTCAATAAAAAGCTAAACTGCATCGGTGTGTTTGGACTCCAGAGAGTTCATGAGGAACACAAACAAAGAAACAATGACTGTGGACTTCATGGAAAGAGGAAGTTTCCCTTCATGATTTGTACAGAAATGTGCTCGCTCACGTGTTTCCAAAGTAAAAGCTGTCAATCGGCTCCGACTGCTCCTAAACAGTCTGAACGGGAAGGAGGAAGTGACTCTGGAAAAGCTTCCTGTCCCCAGCTCATGTGGTGATCTCCAACCAAATACTGTGAAAGCTGCTGTTACACACCAGAGGAAGAGGAGGAGGAGGAGGAGGACAGAGGCAGACAGACATGTTCCTAGACACTCAGGTCTTTGGAGGACATTCTTCAGTCTGTGTGGTTTGCGGCTGTCAGACTAAAATGAACAATCATGACATCATCAGGATGAAATTTGTGGTTGAAACTTTCACCAAAATCCTGCAATTTGACTGCTGCTAGAACACACACACACACACACACTGCACATTATAATCATGCTCATTAGGCTTAAACATAACGACCTGTGTGAACCTGGAACTGGTTCAGAAACTTAATCTACATTCACAGAGGTGATCACACACACACACACACACACACACACCAACATGTTACACTCCATGATTCATGTCCATAACAAGGTCATCCCTGCCCCGTCTGTCCCCTCTGAGGGCAGGACACTGATAAGACGTCCCTTGCTGTGTTTTCCCTGCAGCGTTGCGTCATCTGTCCTCTTAACCTACAAACAGCAGCAGCGACCCTACAGAGGCAGAATGAGGTCAAAGGTCACGCAGCTCATTTAAAACAAACCAGGGGAAATGATGTTTATACTTTCAAATCCTCGTTTAAACCCCAAACAATGGCTGATTGATAAGTTCTGAGCCGTGAACCTAAGACAGTGGGGAATAATTCTTGATTTCTAAATGTAAATAATAAAGAGTAAGAGTTCATTTAAACACAATAACTTGGTAGATTTGCCAGAATGGTGCTGATAGAACAAAATCTGTTCCTACAGCTGAGCAGGTAACAGAAGTGACAAGAGACAACAAGACGTTACAGGGAAGCAACTAGGAATCATGGCAGCTGTTCATTACTGTGTGTGTGTGTGGACAGCATGTTCTGTGTGTATCACTGTTTACATCCGTATGTGTCGCTCTACATTCTTATGTAAACCAGTTAATGTTTACTGTCCGTAGTGTTACACAACACCGCCCCCCCACACACACACCCGAGGGTCAACGACCTCTGCCTGCTGTCACTAAATGTAAACAAGCGGGAGCATTTGTCTCTAAAATGTCAGCGTGTTGTTTGTTCTTGATCAGAAGCGTTGCAGCTCCTCCTCTTCCTCTTCCTCTTCTCTCTGTAGTTTCATCTATAATGGTGCCGTCTGGAGGGAGAAACGCCTGCATGTTGTTTTCTTCTACTGAGCTCATTCTGGCAGTCAGCATCACATAGAATACACAGCTTTGATCCGGAGAGCTGCAGCCATTTTTTTAAAGTCGGAATAAAAATCTTTTACATTTTTTGAAATATCTGTTGAAATGCTTAAATACAGATGTTTAAATAAAGTCCAGCCAATGTGGACGGTTTGAAAAGGAGAC
Organism: Genypterus blacodes; assembly: GCF_046128005.1. Lineage (NCBI taxonomy): Eukaryota > Metazoa > Chordata > Actinopteri > Ophidiiformes > Ophidiidae > Genypterus > Genypterus blacodes. The sequence goes on from NW_027466978.1 coordinate 22,064, forward strand.
TTGTTGTTGTCTGATGTTGCCACAGCTGAGCTGGTCAAAGGGGGCGTGGCCTCCTGTCCACCTGCAGACGGGCTGTTCTGTTACAGCAGCTTGTAAACCTTAAAGTTAATAACAGCGTCTGGAGTCTAACACCAGCCCACTTCCTTTGACTGACAGCACATTTTACCCTTAAAGCTCTCTGACCCTGTCTGCATAAAGCTTGTCATACTGAAGTCAACCTGTCACTCACAACTCAACACAATCAGGGGTTTTTCTGGAGACCCTGGACTTTGATCTCACTGAGTCTTTGAGTTAAGTTTTGAGCTTCCTGGTTTGTATAAATGGAGTCAGAGGCATTTATAACAGCCACGGTCCACGGGGCGGGGGGGGCGGGGAGAGTGAGTGACGGCACCCACATAAAAGGAAGTGGATGAAAGTGGTAGTAAATGAGCTATGAGCCATGGACAACACACACAGACACACACACACACACAGGACTGAGGGGTAAAGGTGTTATTGTTTGTTTATGTGAGGAGCCTTAAGGGTTAAACACATCAGCTGATTATTTACTGGCCTCGGGGTGAGAATGTATCCCTACAGGTCTGTCTGTGTGTGTGTGTGTGTGTGTGTGTGTGTGTGTGTGTGAGCCAACATAACAACGCTCGGAATTCAATTGATCCTTCGTTACGCCGAGCAACAGCCACATTTCAACTGGGAAGAACGAGCCACACCCACTTAAATTTGGCAGCCAATCAGATCAAAGAGGACCCAGAGGTTCTGCAGGGATCGACCCAAACCTGGAGAAGGAATAAAAGAAGAACATGGTGGAGAATCTGTGTGAGAGCAAACAGATGAGTTCACCTGCTGTCTCTCTCACACACACACACACACACACACACACACACACACACACACACACACACACACACACACACACACACACACACACACACACACACACACACACACACACACACACACACACACACACACACACACACACACACACACACACACACACACCGCTGCCCCCTGCAGGCCTGGACTCACCTGACACACAGGTTAACACACTTCATGCTGTTTACATCATTTAAACACTCAAAATGAGGACTGAGTGGTTTTCACGCTGTGCTGTCATAACAAGCAGGCAGCCTGGGGTCAGGGGTCAAGGGTCAGAGGTCAACTGAACGTTCCAGTTAACAGGATTGCACCTCCAGCTACTGTGACCTGCAGGGGAACCCCCGCCCCAGCTGACACACACACACACACACACACACAAACACACACACACACACACACACACACACACACACACACACACACACACACAGGTCTAAAGCAGAGTTTTCACTCAGTGGGCACAGTATTGGTCAGTGTGTTTATTTTCTTAGTTAAACTAAACAGATGAAACTTTGGTCTCTTTACAAAATGTAAAACATGTTTATGGGTGAGATTGTGTCTAAGTGTAAAATGTTTACATTTAAAGTTTCTCTTTCAATCCTGAAGTCCTCCAAACAGCTGGAGCTGCATGATGTCATCATGATGTCATCACAGGTCTGGGTAACAAAACAACACCTCTCATCTCATACTCTCTGACGTGAAGACGGGAGTTGTGCTTCTCTCTGTGCTCATCAATACTCTGTAACCATGGTGATTTCAGTGACCAGGTGCAGATCATCTCATGAAGCATCAGGTCAGCACAGAGTGAGGGGCGTGTCCTCCTCTTCCTCTCTGTTGGGCTCCTAGGTGAAACACTGAGTGAGAACGAGCCGGCGCCTCCAGTGGAGAGTTCAGAGGCCCTACAGCACCACCGTGCGACTGTGTCGATACAAACACTGTGACTGTGCAGAGGACAGATTGAGCGAGTTTAAAAACACGCAGGCAGACCGGAGGATGAACACTGTCCCGTGTTCATCCTCCAGAGTCCCTGAGGTCGTGGTTCATCTTTGGCCCCTCCCACCAGGCCACCGCCCTTATTGCCGTGGTGACCAGGCTTCCTTTACTGAGAGTCTGAGTCGTCCGGTCCGAACCCTCCCTCCCCGCCTGACGACCTCCCTGCGTTGCCTCCCGCTGACGAGGCGACTCCGCTGATGTTGTCCAGAGGAACGTAGGCGTAATCGCGGCGCTGTGGGATGCGGCCCGCCCTCGCACCGCCACATGCCCGCACCAGGTGGACCAACACGCTGACCAACAGCACCAAGACCAAGGAGACGCTGATGAGCAGCCATGTTGACCTGGGGACAGGAAGAGACACACACACACACACAGTGTGTCAGTCAGTCAGTCAACCTCAAGCCTGAGCTCCGCCTCTGCAGAAACCATAGCAACCACTTACAATCGCTAACTTGCATGTGAAAGGAAGTGAAAGCAGGCGGGGGTGTGTCTGTGTGTGTGTGTGTGTGTGTGTGTCCTGCCCAGAGGACGGAGACAAACTGAGGAGTGTGGAGTCAGACTTGTATCTTCATCGCCCTCACGCCCTCACCCTTCGTCATCGGCTTCACACTTCAGTGTATGTGTGAGGGACAAAGGCCCAAACTAACACACACACACACACACACACACACACACACAACACCCTGCCTGTGTAGATAA
>NW_027466979.1:0-15000 GCF_046128005.1 Genypterus blacodes
ATCAAATGTTACTTTGGAACGTGTGTGTGTACTGTGTGTGTACACACTGAGCCAGACAGCTACACAAAGATCAGTCAAGCTCTTCAAACATCCAGTGGATGGCTTTAAAGAGAGAACACGTCCTGGTGTCACTCAGTGTGCATGGCAGTGTGAGAGAGAACGAGTCCAGCGACTGACCGCAGGAAATGAAATTCTGATGGAACAAACAATAAACACAGGCCAGTGAAGCTGTGTGTGTGTGTGTGTGTGTGTGTGTGTGTGTGTGTGTGTGTGTGTGTGTGTGTGTGTGTGTGTCCGTCTTCACCGTCCTGTCCTCCAGGACCACCGTCTGTCTCTCTGTGAACGAAGCGCTGTCTGAAGGTCTGAGCGTACGGGATGAAGGTCCTCTGAGCGAAGCCTCCAGCCAGGGTCAAAGGTGACATCACTGTAAATACATCTCACTACAAAAGTGGAGGGAAATACAACACAATCTAAAAAGGCTCCAGAAATGTCTGTTAATTGGAGATAAAGTTCATATCTGGTATGAAAGTGTTGATATAGAACAACTGTTGAAAATTAAAAATAGTATGAAATGAAGAAGCTGGGGTGAACAAAGTTCACAGTGACCAGAGTGCTGGCCCCGACAAGTCTGGAGATAAGACAGACAACAGACAGACTCTCCCAGAAGTAAAACTATGTTACCTGCACTAAACTTATGTATTCTAAAAGCTAGAGGGCTAAGATTTTGTGATTACACAGATGTGCAATAAAAGTCCAGGAGGTTCTGCAGCTGTAGATAACCTGAAGATAACCTGAAGATAACCTGAAGATGACCTGAAGATGACCAGAGGATGACCAGAGGATAACCTGAAGATGACCAGAGGATGACCAGAGGATAACCTGAAGATGACCAGAGGATGACCAGAGGATGACCAGAGGATGACCTGAAGATGACCAGAGGATGACCAGAGGATGACCAGAGGATGACCAGAGGATGACCATCTACAAACAGTCAGGACATGACATGCCTGTGCCCCCCGCCAGCAAATAGCTCATACAACTAGGGGTTGTAGTAACGTCGCTATGGCAACCACCGGCCCACCAATCCGCAGCTTTCTGACCGCAGCGTCATCTTGAGCTTGGGAACGCCCCGAGTTCACAGCATTTAGGCAAATGTCCGGTGATAATTCGTGGCCTTTCTTCATCGCGTGCTGAGAGACGACCAGCGATGCTTCCGGGTTATCACAATAAAACTCTCTGAAAGTTTCAGTCCGTCTTTTCCTCATTCAACTCACCAATCCAACCAACACGCTGGAGGACTCTCTGCTCGGTCCTCCAACAAAATCTTGTCCATATTGCTGAGGCGTGACGTCAGAGTGAGTCTCCGCTCAGCTCGATGCTCCATCACATCGTTTATCTAAATAAAGATCAGGAGGAAACGGAGCAGCGTTCACTTTGTGTTCAACGCTACAATCACATTTAAGCTAACAAAGTTGAAGTGTTTGAAGAATAAATCTGCAAGAAATCAAGAAATCTTTTCCTCTAATGAGCTCCAGGTTTCAGCTCAGCCAGTTTCAGTCTGTGAGCCTAAAGTTTTCCTCTGAAAGAAGAAGAAACCAACAAACAGACGCATGAACAAAAACACACTCAGCCGTGAGTTCACTTCCATCAGCTTTAATGAGTGACAGCACATGAATGTAACGGAGACAGGCCAGGCTGAGCGCCGCCTGAGTGTTTACCACAGTTTGGGTTTCCAGGAGAGATGAAGTTCAGACGAGTAAGACTGCAGAACAACAACAACACTAAATGTTACATTTACTGTCGTCTAACTGCTAAAACTGTAAAACCAGCCGGAGCATTAGTGCTGCGCTCCAGATCCACCAGGAGAGACTCAGTCAGCTTCAGATCCACCAGGAGAGACTCAGTCAGCTTCAGATCCACCTGGAGGGACTCAGTCAGCTTCAGATCAACCAGGAGAGACTCAGTCAGCTTCAGATCCACCTGGAGAGACTCAGTCAGCTTCAGATCGACCTGGAGAGACTCAGTCAGCTTCAGATCGACCAGGAGAGACTCAGTCAGCTTCAGATCCACCTGGAGAGACTCAGTCAGCTTCAGATCGACCTGGAGAGACTCAGTCAGCTTCAGATCGACCAGGAGAGACTCAGTCAGCTTCCTTCCTTACCTCAGAGGATCAATCAGGTAAACAAACAGGTTCAGATTCAGACAGAAGCAGAATCCATCCAAACTGAAAACTTGGTTCAAAATCAAATCTGTGTTCAGGAGATTCTCTGTGAACTGAAGGTGACAAACTGAGCTGCAAGGTCAAAGGTCAGAGCTCCAAATACTCATTTAGCAATAAGACACCAAATACAAACATTTAAATAAATTGAAACAAAGCTAAAAAAAAATAAAATTACAAAATAAAACAAATGAACACAAAAGAAAAATGTAAAGGAAACAAAATCTAATGTTTCAAATCAAAACAAAGTTTCATCAACTTCATTTTTCTAAGGCTTCGTTTTATTTCTAATCAAACCCAAAGTTTGATTGATGTGAAGCTTCATCTGTGACGCAGCTGCAGTCTGAGTGAAAACAGTCTGAGCGGACCAGAGTCCGGACCGGACCAGGACCCTGAAGGTGATGTCACTGCCTCTTCCTGGTGGTCACTGATTGGCCAATGCTGGCACCTCCTCCTCCTCCTCCTCCTCCATTGGTTGGCTGCCAAATCCACTGTCAACGGTGACCTCTGATTGGACAAACAGAACAACGTCAACCGAACCCCAACCGGAATGGAAGTTCAGAGCTTTAGTGTGAGGACATTGAGTTTAGGACCTGTGTGTGTGTGTGTGTGTGTGTGTGTGTGTGTGTGTGTGTGTTACCTGTGCTGTGTTTGTTCTCTTGCAGCTCGTTGTGTCTCAGCAGTCGAACTCCTTCTGTCAGACCGAGAAACTGAAGAGCATCGACAAGACCTTCAACTGGACCCCCACCCAGCTACACACACACACAGGCAGGCACAGACACAGACACACACACACACACACACACACACACACAGACACACACACACACACACAGGCAGGCACAGACACAGACACAGACACACACACACAGGCAGGCACAGACACACACACACACACACACACACACACACACACACACGGACAGAGGAAGTATTCATCAGTAGTTGTATTAATCTCATGAAATGTTCTCATGCTGAATGCCTCTGCTGCTCCTCTCTCCCTCTCTCCCTCCCTCCCTCTCTCCCCCTCTCCCTCCCTCCCTGTCCCCCTCTCCCTCCCTCCCTCTCCCTCTCTCCCTCCCTCCCTCCCTCCCTCTCCCCCTCTCCCTCCCTCCCTCTCTCTCCCTCCCCCTCTCCCTCCCTCTCCCTCTCCCTCCCTCCCTCCCCCTCTCCCCCTCTCCCTCTCTCCCCCTCTCCCTCCCTCTCTCCCCCCCTCCCTCCCTCCCTCTCTCTCCCTCCCTCCCTCTCCCCCTCTCCCTCTCTCCCCCTCTCCCTCCCTCTCTCCCTCTCTCCCTCCCTCCCTCCCTCTCCCCCTCTCCCTCTCTCCCCCTCTCCCTCCCTCTCTCCCCCCCTCTCCCTCTCTCCCCCCCCTCTCCCTCTCTCCCCCCCCTCCCCCTCTCCCCCTCTCCCCCTCTCCCCCCCCCCTCCCCAGGCCTCAGGGGTACCTGGTAGTGCTGCAGCAGGTTCTGGCAGGGTGTTGGACTGTCCTGGTACAGGTGGGTCAGCGTCATCATGCCCAGCTTCTCTGCCAGCTTCCTCCAGGGAACGTCGCCCACGCTCAGGACGTCCACCAGCCGGGACAGAGTGTCCTCGTCCAGACCGGAGCCGTCTGCGCCTGCACGCCGTCAGAGACACGTTTAGACACGAGACAAGCAGGAGGACAAGCAGGAGGAGCAGAGCCCTGACCGCTGCTCAGGGCCTCCAGGGGGTCAGGGGTCAGGGAGACATGAGGGACTTCTCCTGACTACTTCCTGTTTGGCAGCTACAGAAACACCGCCCCCTAGTGTCAGGCTCACTGACCTTCACTCCTGCTGGGTTTCAGCTTCTTCCTGTTGTGAGGACTCGACTTTGGACTCTGGGAGGAATCCAGAAGGTTCCTTACCTGAGGAGACGAGGAGGAGAGAGGAAGAGGAAACAGGAAACAGAATTAGAGTGTGACAGGATGAAGTACACACATGAACACTTTATCATCACAGCTCATCCTGACTGCACAGAGGAACCAGAGCAGGCTGCCGCCTGTGCAGAGCAAAGGTTTCCCATCATGCTTTGCAGCGAGTCCTGTGGTTTATTGAGTCTGCTGCTTTGGAGCGGTTGGAGGCGGGGCCAGACCTGGTCCAGGTGGGACCGGGTCTGATTGATTTGTTCTGGACTAGAGTGAGACTGAGGTGTTCAGGTAAACCCAAACAAAGCTATCTAGGGGGGTCCAGGTCCAGGTTCAGGTTCAGGTTCAGGTTCAGGTTCAGGTTCAGGCTCAGGTTCAGGCTCAGGTTCAGGCTCAGGTTCAGGTTCAGGTTCAGACCCTGCTGTGTTAGCGTGGTACCTTTTGGCACTGAGCCAGGTCCAGGGGGGTGTGTCCAGCTGCCGGTCTCTTACGAGGGTTGGCCGGCTGCACGCCGCCGTCTCCTTCTCGGGTCGGCTTGTCTTGTTCCTGGTCTTCGTCTGAGGAGGCGGAGCTAAAGGAGAGCGGCTCGTCGTTTTCCACATTCTTATCTGCGCCTGGAGGACAAAAGATCCATCACAGGTCACAGTGTGTGTGTGTGTGTGTGTGTGTGTGTGTGTGTGTGTGTGTGTGTGTGTGTGTGTGTGTGTGTGTGTGTGTGTGTGTGGGTGTGTGTGTACCTGCAGCGATGAGCATGGAGCAGAGGGTCGGTGATCCAAGACCAGCAGCCAGGTGGAGAGGAGTGTTTCCTCCAAAGGTCACCATGTTCACATCTGCCTTCAACTTCAAAACACACACACACACGTTCAATCTCTCTCTCTCTCTCTCTCTCTCCTCCCCCCTCTCTCTCTCTCCCTCCCCCCCCCTCTCTCCCTCTCTCTCTCTCCCTCCCTCTCTCTCCCCCCCTCTCTCTCTCTCTCTCCCCCCTCTCTCTCTCCTCCCCCCCTCTCTCTCTCCCCCTCTCTCTCCCCCCCTCTCTCTCCCTCCCTCTCTCTCCCCCCCCTCTCTCTCTCCTCCCCCCCCTCTCTCTCTCCCCCCTCTCTCTCCCTCCCTCTCTCTCCCCCCCTCTCTCTCTCTCTCTCCCCCCCTCTCTCTCTCCTCCCCCCCCTCTCTCTCTCCCCCTCTCTCTCTCCTCCCCCCTCTCTCTCCCTCCCTCTCTCTCCCCCCTCTCTCTCTCCTCCCCCCCCTCTCTCCCTCTCTCTCTCTCCCTCCCTCTCTCTTCCCCCCTCTCTCTCTCTCTCTCCCCCCTCTCTCTCTCCTCCCCCCCTCTCTCTCTCCCCCTCTCTCTCCCCCCCTCTCTCTCCCTCCCTCTCTCTCCCCCCCCCTCTCTCTCCTCCCCCCCCTCTCTCTCTCCCCCCTCTCTCTCCCTCCCTCTCTCCTCCCCCCCTCTCTCTCTCTCCCTCCCTCTCTCTATCTCTCCTCCCCCCTCTCTCTCTCTCCCCCTCTCCCTCTCCTCCCCCCCTCTCTCTCTCTCCTCCCCCCCTCTCTCTCCCCTCCCCCTCTCTTACCTCAGTGATGAGGAAGCAGGCCACCCTGAACAGGTTTTCCCTCACAGCCAGGTGGAGGGCGGAGCTTCCACTCTTCAGCTCAGGTGCGTTGATTTTGGCTCCGCCCTCCACCAGCAGGCGGAGGCAGCGCTCCCCGCCCCTCCTCACAGCCAGGTGCAGTGGGTGGAGACCTGGGGGGGGGGGGGGCTCTGAGTTCAGACTCTTTGTGTGTAAACGTGACGATGATGATGATGATGATGATGATGATGATGAAGCAGCAGCTCTGCGTTCTCTCACCGTGATAATCTGCCCTGTTGACCAGGTGGGCGTGGCCTTCTCCCAGGTGAGCCAGCAGTGGGCGGAGCGTAGCGTCGTCTCCGGCCAGAGCCGCCAGGTGAAGGGGGCTGCGACCGTCCTGGTCCAGCAGGCTGGGGTCCGCCCCCGCACGCAGCAACGCCTCCACCACCTTCACCTGCCGAGTGATGACGGCCAGATGCAGCGGCGTCTGCAGAGGGCAGAGGTCAGAGGTCAGAGGTCAGACGTCACGTGAGCTGTGTGTGTCTAGATCTGTGTGTGTTTGACTCTTTGAGCTCCGTGTAAAGATTTGTAAAAGTGTTCAATCAATAAATCAATAAATGAGACAACAACTGATCGTGACTCAACCATTATCCTGTGTGTGTGTGTGTGTGTGTGTGTGTGTGTGTGTGTGTGTGACCTGTCTGAGCTGGTTCCCTGTGTGTGTGTGTGTGTGTGACCTGTCTGAGCTGGTTCCCTGTGTGTGTGTGTGTGTGTGTGTGTGTGTGTGTGTGTGTGTGAGTGACCTGTCTGAGCTGGTTCCCTGTGTGTGTGTGTGTGTGTGTGTGTGTGTGTGTGTGTGTGTGTGTGTGTGTGTGTGTGACCTGTCTGAGCTGGTTCCCTGTGTGTGTGTGTGTGTGTGTGTGTCTGTGTGTGTGTGTGTGACCTGTCTGAGCTGGTTCCCTGTGTGTGTGTGTGTGCATGTGTGTGTGTCTGTGTGTGTGTGTGTGACCTGTCTGAGCTGGTTCCCTGTGTGTGTGTGTGTGTGTGTGTGTGTGTGTGTGTGTGTGTGTGTGGCCTGTCTGAGCTGGTTCCCTGTGTGTGTGTGTGTGTGTGTGTGTGTGTGTGTGTGTGTGTGACCTGTCTGAGCTGGTTCCCTGTGTGTGTGTGTGTGTGTGTGTGTGTGTGTGTGTGTGTGTGTGTGTGTGTGTGTGTGTGTGTGTGTGGCCTGTCTGAGCTGGTTCCCTGTGTGTGTTGTGTGTGTGTGTGTGTGTGTGTGTGTGTGTGTGTGTGTGTGTGTGTGTGTGTGTGTGTGTGTGTGTGTGTGTGTGTGTGTGTGTGTGTGACCTGTCTGAGCTGGTTCCCTGGGTGTGTGTGTGTGTGTGTGTGTGTGTGTGTGTGTGTGACCTGTCTGAGCTGGTTCCCTGTGTGTGTGTGTGTGTGTGTGTGTGTGTGTGTGTGTGTGTGTGTGTGACCTGTCTGAGCTGGTTCCCTGTGTGTGTGTGTGTGTGTGTGTGTCTGTGTGTGTGTGTGTGTGTGTGTGACCTGTCTGAGCTGGTTCCCTGTGTGTGTGTGTGTGTGTGTGTGTGTGTGTGTGTGTGTGTGTGTGTGTGTGTGACCTGTCTGAGCTGGTTCCCTGTGTTGATCACATGCTCCTGCTGGCTGCTCAGCAGTGTGTGGATCAGCTGTTGGATCACTGCAGTCTGCTGGTGGATGATTGACAGGTGCAGAGGACTGTGGGAAGGCAACATGAAGCTTGAGTGTGTGAGTCCAGCTGTGACTCCTCCCACACAAAGAGAGGCCCTGTCACTCACGTGTCTCCGTTCTGGTCCTGGACCCCACACAGGTGTCTCTGGATGGCCAGGAGGACCCGGGCGTCTCCGCTGCTGCAGTACTGCAGCAGAGCGTCGGCCGTGTGCCGGGCGCTCTGGGACGCTCTGCTGTGGAGGACGGCAGCTGGAGGAAGAGTTCAGTCAGTCAGAGCAAAGTTACCAGCTTCCTGTCTGAAAGCTTCATTCCCCTGCAGATGTTACCGATCTGAAACAGCTGCTGTTTGAGCTGTGAGCCCGTCTGTCCTCCCGTCTGTCCTCCCGTCTGTCCTCCTGGCTGCTGCTGTGTGGCTCCTGTGTGGGGGGCGGAGCCCGACATCTGGGCTCCTCCCCCTCCTCCGTAGCCTGTGAAGCCTCCTGTGTAGTAGCCTCCTCCTCCTCCTCCTCCTCCTCCTCCTCCTCCGTTCATCTGCTGGTTGAACTGGAATCCTGCAGAAGCAAACAGATGTGTGAACAGTTGCTATGGTGACACCCAATATAAGGTCAACTTCCTGTGAAGCTGATGGTCCACAGTGTCGATCCAGTGGCAGCATGAGGGACCTTCAAGTGTGATGCTCACCTCCTCCTCCTCCTCCTCCTCCTCCAAACCCACTGGCTCCTCCCCCTCTTCCTCCTCCTCCTCCTCCTCCCCCTCTCCATGCTTCATAATGAGGCAGGGGCTTCTGTTTCTTCCTCAGCACCTCTTCTTTGTCTGAAAGAGACACACGTCCATCATGACTCTTCCTTACTCAGTGTTTCCTGTGTTGCTCTGTGTGCGTACATGAAGAACACGAGATGACCTTTGACCTTTGACCCCGCACACAGCACTGCAGCAGATTCACACCATGCGTCCGTGACCTTGACTGACCTTGGACCTGTGGCACGTAGGTGAACTGCTTGGGGTCGCTGCTGTCTCCGGCCTTCTTCCTCTTCAGCTGCAGGAAGACGGTGACGGGCCGCTCGATCTCCGTGCTGTGGTACGCCGGCGTCTTAAACACGATGGCGTACTGAGGGGAGACGACCGCCAAGACACGGAGACAAACAATCAGCAGTCTGACACACGGCGCCCACTAACAACCCCTCTGAGCGTCCGTCAGTCCGTCCGCTCCTTCGTCTCTCTCTCTCTGCATCCTCATGCTGCCTTCAGGCGCAACTGGAAATACCAACTTCACATCACACACACACACACACACACACACACACACACACACACACACACACACACACACACACACACACACACACACACACACACACACACACACACACACACACACACACACACACACACACACACACGTACCTGTTTATGAACATCTGTGGGTGAAAAGTCTCCAAACGCCTCCCAGCCACCGTCCTCATCTTCCTCATAAAATCGGATCTCTATGTCATCTGGGAGGAGCAGCAGAAAGGCATGATGGGAAATGGAAGCTTCCATGTTATTCTGAGGAGGATGTGATTGGTCAGTGGGGATCAGGAGTTGTTTACCTTTCTGGACTTTGTCGCACAGCAGGAAGATCTCGTCTCCTCCCAGCACAGAGCCGCACGTCTTGTCCATCCTGGAGATCTTCAGGTTTGAGGCGTTGGGCGACTCTGTTGGTGAAAGAAGAAGCCAAACATCAGCACCAGAACCAGAACCCTCTTACATGTTCCCTGGGCCCTCAGGTCCCACAGAGAGGCTCTGCTGGACTCACTGCTGTCGTAGATGGGGTTGGACACCACCGACTTCAGAGCTCTGGTAAATCCTCCGTTGCTGTCCTGCAGGAACACGGTGAACTTTAACCTCACGATGTTCAGGTCCATCACCTTTCCCAGCTCCTTGGCCTCCTTCAGGATGGAGTTCTCCTCAGACTCTGACAAAGCAGCAAAGAGAGGATGAAGCTTCCTGTCAGGGTTTGGCCTCACGTTCAGTTAGGGTTAGAGGTCAGAGGTCAGAGGTCAGAGGTTCAGGTTCAGGTCTCGGTCTGTACCTGTGAAGTGGCAGTGCGCTCCTTTCTGTCGTCTCCGCTCGTCTCTCAGCCTCTTGGTCAGAACCTCCAGCACGCCCTTCTTGGTCACATGGAGGATTCCCAGGTTACTGAACCTGCAGGACATTTCCTGTCTTTACTTATTGATGACATCATTCTATATGATCGGGATTGATGTGTGCAGACAGTTTGATACTGACGAGGCTGTGAGGTCGTTGGGCCCGACGTCCAGAGTGCAGGTGCCGTTCTCTGTGCAGTGACGCCCAACCAGGCTGTGGGCGTGGACACGAGGGGGGTCAGAGTGCGTCACCAGCTGGACCTCCACACGGGCGTGACCCACGTAGTTATTAATCTGAGGGGGGGGGGGGGGGGGGGGGGAGAGGGAGAGAGAGAGAGGGGGAGAGAGAGAGAGAGAGAGAGAGACATTGTTACAGTGCCTGGTCTTCTCTCCTCTATGTTCTCCTGTGTGCTCTTCACAGTGACTCACCTTCACAGTGGGGTAGGTCCTCCTGTTCTTCTCACTGGAGGCCCCTGGGAGCCCACCATGGGACGGACCCTCACACTCATAACGGAAACGAAACCCCCGCTGAAACAAACGGCACTTCAGTTACTCTTCCTCACTCACACTGAGGACAAAGGTTTGGTTCCTACACACACACACACACACACAGACACACACACACACACACACACACACACACACACACACACACACACACACACACACACACACACACACACACACACACACACACACACACACACACACACACACACACACACACACACACACACAGCTGAGGAGCTGTACCTGTTTGGGTTCCTCGATGATCTGGATGTAGGGACCATGAGCTGAAACAGAAGGTGAGACGTGGCTGCTGTTATTGATCTGCTCAGACTTTCATCACTCCAGTGATTGGTTTGATCCATCAACCACAAAATACAAACAAAACATGAAGAATCATTGAGACAACAGAGCTGAAATGTTCAGTCGCTCTCAGGCTTCCTTTTCCTCTTCCTCTTCCTCTGCTCCAGGTCTTTGTGACCTCTAGAAGCTCAAGCAGTTCATTTACAGAACCAAAGCTGTCAGGTGCTACTCTGGACCAGGAAGGTTCTTCTGGTTCTGGTGATGATGTTCCTCTGACACCTCTGCCTGAAGCTAAGAGGCCTGCAGAAGAGCAGTCCACATGTTCTCAGGTCCGCCTCCAGATGGTCTCCATAGTTACACCAACATGGACAGGAAGTCGATGATTACAGAATCAATCACAACCTCCACAAAGGTCCAGTATTGGTTCACCAGCAGGTTCTGTTTAAGTGCTAGGTGCTAGGTGCTAAGTGCTAGGTGCTAAGTGCTAAGTGCTAGGTGCTAGGTGCTAGGTGCTAGGTGCTAGGTGCTAGGTGCTAGGTGCTAGGTGCTAAGTGCTAGGTGCTAAGTGCTAAGCGTGGCCCCGTACCTGTCTCAGGTATGTATGGTTCAGGCTTTATGTCCACTGGAGGAATGTAGTCGTACGTCATGAGCTGCAGAAGAAGAAGAAGAAGAAGGCACAGCTTAGTTCCATAGAAGAAAATCACTTAGCATTATTAGCAGAGACATCAAGCTACTTTCCCTTCAGTGCAACAAACAGAAGTCTTTCTATCCTCCTGTACTGAAAACTGCAGAGAAAACCTTTCACGATAAAAGTCCTTCAACTGCTTTAAACCTGTTTTCATCACTATGGAAACCCTGCAGCTAAACACTCTGCTCAGTTCTGTCAGTGAAAGCTCCTCACGTCTGTCAGTCAAACCACCTTTAAGCGCAATACGTTCTTTCACAATAAAGCTCATGTTTACTAACAACACAGAAAGAACTGAGATTTACAGCAGAAGAAGCTGAAGTTGAACTCACCTCGCTGTCGTACATGTTGATGTACTGAGGCTCATTCATCCTGCAGGAGAGGCACACACACACACACACACACACACACACACACACACACTCAGTCAGACTGCTGTGACACACACACAGACAGGAAGTGTGTGTGCAGTAAAGATCCCAGTGTCTGAGTCACTTGAACGCCCCCTCTGCTCTACATCTGCATGAACATTCCCAACACGGAAATCTGAAAAGTCCCCAAACAAACACGGACGACAAACGTCAACACACACACACACACACACACACACACACACACGGTGCTACAGTTTCACTTTCATATAACTGAGCTGCAAAACCAGTAAAGCTGAAAAACAAAACTCTCTCTCTCTCTCTCTCTCTCTCTCTGTTTCCCCCCCTCTCTCTCTCTCTCTCTCTCTCTCTCTCTACAGTCATTTCCAGGAAGTGAACTATTGGAGGAAAACCCCCAGAATTCCAGCTCAGAGTGGGCGGGGCTTGTGCTGCTGATGTCACTCTGCCCTCCCCCTCCAGTTCCTTCTTCACTCTGCCTATTGTGACTTTGTTTTACATTTGAATCTAAGCAGTAAACTGACTGAATACTTTCATATTTTTGACTTCTTGCCGCAAAACTGCAAATCTGCAGAGGAAACAGGAAACGCTTTTTTACAATAAAAGGCAGATAGAGTTTTTAGTTTGCAGGTCTCAGGTTTGAGAGCTTTACAAGGATTTACACTTTAACACTTTAACCCTTTAACACTTTAACCCTTTAACACAGGTCCCTATCTATTTATCACTCAAAGTGTGGAGAATCCTGGAGAAACCCTGAATGAAAAGATGATAAATATGATAAAGAATAAAATAAATACATTAAATATTGATAAAAAAAAAAAAACAGAATTAAAAATGGTAAATTAATTGAAATAAATAAGCGAAAATTATTATTCAAAACTTAATGTAAATAAATGTAATATGAGCTTTTTGAAGTCTTTGATATTTATTTGCTTCTTTCTCTTAAGAACAAATCTTTTATATTTGTCAGCTTTCCTGCTGATGAAAGCAGGTAAGCTCACTTCCTGTGACTCAGAGACACCGCCGGGTGTTTCTGATGCTGACCTTTGACCTGTGGAGCCGTCAGCAGATCAGCGTCTTTATGTATCTTTATTTATCCTCATCTCATCTTTCTTCTTCTGTCTCGTCTTCAACCAATGACCTGAGTAACCATGACGACAACACACACCTCACTTTCTCCACGCTCCCTAAGCACCAAGCTGCACCAGATGAAGAGGATCCACCACTGTGTAACACACACACACACAGACACACACAGACACAGACACACGCATGCACACAGACACACACACACACACACACACACGCACACACACACACACACGCACACAGACACACTTTCAAACCAAGCTTGACAGTACCTCAAAGCTCCAGCCATGATGCAGCACAGTGATGATGATGATGATGGTGACGATGAAGGCTACAGGGTCAGCAGCTCCATGCAGCAGGAGGAGGAAGATGTTCTCGTCTTCCTCTACAACAGAGCTTCTCCTGCAAACACCAACCAAGAGTTAATCCTATGTGTGTGTGTGTGTGTGTGTGTGTGTGTCTTCCACGGCATGGAGAACTTCCTCCACGAGGCCTCCATGAGCCTGCTGGGGTTGAGCCCCTGTCCATGAACTCTCACTCTGCTCCACACCAAAGGGACAGAAAGATCTAACACAACAACAACAACAACTCTGTCATCCAGCCTGCCAGAGTGACGTCTCAGACAAATGCAACAACAACAACAACAACAACATACGACCCTGATCAGCTGATCAGCAGGTCAGAGAGCTGCAGGTCCTTCAGACTGAGAACCAAACATGCATGTGGTCAGGGGGGTCAGTGAGGGTCAGGGGGTCAGTGAGGGTGGGGAGGTCAGGGGGGTCAGTGAGGGTCAGGGGGTCAAGCTGCATATGCATCAGGCCTGGTCTCCATCAATGAACCGGTTCTGTTCAGGTTCTCAAACCTCATTCTGAACCATTCTGAGCATTTCCATCAAACCTGTCAAGAACCAGAACCCAGTGAGACCTGAGGAGGACACAATGATGACATCATGAGTGGGCGGGGTTAGATGGTGACCTGAGAAGCGTGTGGAGCCTTCATGTTGTGATGTTTCAGCTCCATGTCAGATTAGATTGAACAACCATGCAAAACGCACAAAAACAGAAAAACGGATGGAAGCAGAAGTTCTGATTGTTGCATAAATGTGTCTCTGCTCAGTCATGTTCAGATTGGTCCTGAAGCTGTGAACACCTTCAGGATGTGTGTGCGTGTGTGTGATGTGTGATGTGTGTGTGTGTTCACTCAGTGTGACTCTCTTCTCTCACTTACTGTCAGCAGGCAGAGGGGGAATTCCTCCTCCTGCTGCCGCTTTAACGGCAACAAAGGCTTTGAGTTTCTTATTGTCATCATTAATGGAGAAGTTATGAATTTTGACTCAAACGCTGTGCCGCTTTATCACAAACAGCCTTTATAAATGTGTCACAAAGTCATGAGAGTAAAGAAACACAGTGAGGGAGTCTCCGATGTCTCATTTAGGGGACAGAGACACTAAATGAGACTAAGAAGGCGCCCGGGGACACGAAAGTCAGCAGGAAGTGAGAGAATTCAGGAATAAACCAGAAGATTTGGGGGAAACGGGAAGAACAGAAAAAAGTCACAAGTCCCGGAACAACCAGAGGAATAAGGTGAGGAATGTCTCAGAAACTATTCAACCGCAGAATGAAAGCAACCCGGAAAAGCCCCGGAAACACAAAGCTTCGATAATCATTCTGGACATTTCAAAGTCGCTGTTTGTGATTTTATTGATCCAAACATAAACATAAAGGCAAAGCGACATTTTCAGTCTGATCCGGATCAAAGTGACCTCAGGCTGCGCGGAGGAAACTTAACAGCGTTTACATTTGATGTTTATGAGTAAATAAGATGTTTGTTTACCGTCAGCAGGCTGTCTGTCTCTCTGCCTGTCTGTCTGTCTGTCTCTCGGCCCGTGTGTGTGTGTGTGTGTGTCTCAGCTTGATTCCTTCTGTTGGCCAGTAAAACACAAACAGCTGCACAACGTGGAAAACGAGGCGCCAAAAACTTCCGCTCGGTGACTTTCAAAATAAATGTTGCCGTTAAGGGTTTGGTGTTTTAATTGTAGCATACTTTTCGTTTCACACGTTTAAAATGACACAAGTCTGAAATTAAATACTCCACATTTCCTCTGAAATATGTAACAAAGAGCAAAACATCTTTCGATTAGCAACTTTTATTGTCAATACAGTTTAAAGTGCTTAAAGTAATTTTACATTTGAGTCAGAAACCAAAACGGTTTAAAAACAAATCCACAACACACACAAATACACAAAACACACGTAAAACACCAACAGTCCATGTTATAGTCAGATTAATGAAGGGTCATAGTTGTTCAGGTGAACAGAGCAGCGGTCAGTTCTTGTTTTCTCTGTGATCATTTAGCTATTATAATTATTTAGATTTTAAAATTTCACGTGAATTGACCGTTTTACTTCCGGTGTTCAACGATCGTGTTTCCAGACGTTTTACTGTAAACGTCTTTACTCTGAAATCCAAACGCTGAACCGGAAGCTTCTTTCCTGCCCTCCTCTCGTCATGACGCAGATCAGCGTAGTTGTCATA
>NW_027466980.1:0-17500 GCF_046128005.1 Genypterus blacodes
TATCTGCGTTCACGCAGACTCACACACACACAGGGATAATTAGCAGGTGTGAATGGAGGCCGGCAGGCTGGAAAAGGGAGAGAGGGGGAGAGAGAGAGAGAGAGAGAGAGAGAGAGAGAGAGAGAGAGAGAGAGAGAGAGTGGGGAGAAGATAGAGCAAAATGGGGGGAGAGGGAGCGAGAGAGACAGGGAGGGAGGAAGCGAGGGAGATGGGGGAGAGAGAGACAGGGGGAGAGGGAGGGAGAGAGAGAGAGAGAGAGAGAGAGAGAGAGAGAGAGAGAGAGAGGGGTAATTGGTGCACCTGTCTGTAACTGGAAAGACAGCTCTATCTACACACTCACACATATAAGACACAAACACTGGAAGGCTGCGCTGCATGGATGTAGTCCCCAAAACACATACTGTGTGTGTGTGTGTGTGTGTGTGTGTGTGGTGTGTGTGTGTGTGTGTGTGTGTGTGTGTGTCTGGGGAAACAAACTACGGGGGAGGCAACTGTGTGCAAAATGTAGAGACCCAAACCAAAATGAGGAAGAGGAAGCAGCAGAAGGACGGATGAAGGAGCAGGATGATGACTGGTGCAGAATGTGGCAATAGGCAGAAGAGCAACCACTCACTCCACATCTTTGAGTTTGGATTAGAGTCCAGGTACAACAAACAATGACCTGAAATCCATTATCCATCATCGTCATCATCACTGTGTCCATCTCTGGTGTGTAACGTCCTGAGCAGAGTGAGAGCTTCTAACAGCCAACATCTCAAGATCCCACAGAGCAAATGTGGGATACAAGCAAACTGGGCTCTCTGCTCTGCACTCATCTACCTCCCCTACCGAAACACAATCGATTCTGTGAGCGAGGTCACTCCACGAGTCGCCCAAAGAACAGAGGAAGACAAGAGGAAGAACGAGAGGCGAGTGAGAAAACACAGAGGGTGAAGCATAAGGAAGCAACGTCTTCCTCCCACAGTTTGACTCATTAATGTACAGCAGAGATACTGTATGTATACTGTACGGGTGTGTGTGTGTTTTTGTGTGTATGTGTGTGTGTGTGTGTGTACATGTGTGTGTGGGTGTGTGTTGTCACTCCCAGTGTGAGTGTGAGCAGTTTCCAGGGCTTCTGCTAAAATCAGCCGGGATACGGGCCAAGCATTGTGCTGCACACAAAACACACACAAACACACACACACACCGAGCGTACACATATGGACACACAGACACACTCGGAGCGCTTTGATAAGGCATCCAAACACACACACACAGGGTCTTTGTGAATGTTTTCACAGCTAAACTTGGCGTCGGAGTGTGTGTAGAACTTCAGTGGGACAGTTGGCCGCCGTGTTCAGCGCCGGCAAACTGCAGAGCTTCGTTCTTGGCGAAGGAAAAGTTGGAAAGGATCGTTTCAGCGCTTTCAGAACTTCAAGTAGAAACCAGAGAGTTATATTTGTTCTATCAGAAACCTTCTGATAAACTTTCCCTCCTTGGATAAACACTTGGCAGGTTAACAGAGTGAATGTGAGCTCCCTTTGATGAGACACACACAGCTCCTCTCCCTACAGGATCCATTCGTGTGTTTACACAGGAACATGGGATCCAAACACAGCTGACCCACAAAGCTTTGCATTAACAGACACAGAGAAGAGACGTTTACATCTGAGATTCTAAACCCAGATTAACGTGAATCTGTGTTCTCTTCCTCTTATAGCTGGGATCGTTTCTTCCTGTACTCGTGTTCATCTCATACATTATCCTATAGAGTTACCATGACAGCAGAGATGGAATTAGATCACAGGCTGACAATGAGACTTATTAACATGGAAACATATCTAATATATACTGGGGTTATTCAGAGAGGAGGGGGAATACATCACAGACACCAGGTTTCATTTACAGGCAGGTGCGCACGCACACGCACGCACACACACACACACACACACACACACACACACACACACACACACACACACACACACACTATTACACATGTTCACGTCACCCATAAGAGGTTAAGAGGAGTTAAGGTGAGGTCCAAATCTTTGTTTATAACATGTTAGACGGTGTGAATCATTCAACCTGCACACACACACACACACACACGCACACACATTTTTACAACTTTGAAGGATTACTATTTCTCCTGTAACAAATTAACAACAAGTGTGGATCTGGCAGAAGACAAATCATTCGGTGTCTCTGTGCGTGTGTGTGTGTGTGTGTGTGTGTGTGTGTGTATGCCGGCAGGAGTGTGTGTGTGTGTTTGCATGCGGGTGTCCATGCCAGAATGTTGTGAAACAAAGACGTATTGTCTTGCCTGGATATTTATATGCAGCCAATTCATCATGCACGGAGCAGCAGCTGTGTGTGTGTGTGTGTGTGTGTGTGTGTGTGTGTGTGTGTGTGTGTGTGGGGGGGGGGGGGGGGGGGGGGGGTAAGTAAGTAGAATAAGTTGAAGAGATGATTTCTGTCCATTGCCTTCCTGTGGGAATGATATCAGATTCGACACAATCCGAATTGCTTGTATGAGCGTGTGTGTGTGTAGGTGTGTGTGTGTGTGTGTGTGTGTGTGTGTGTGGTGTGTGTGTGTGTGTGTGTGTGAGATTGTAGGTGTGGTGAGCAAAACAACATTTGAATTGAAACCTTGTCCCGGTCTCCGTGTGCTGGACGTCACACACACTCAAACACACACTCCAAGCTGCCTGCACGCAAGAGGGCTTCAACAGATCCGCTGTGCTAATGGCTCTGTACAGCCAAACAGCTGGAAGAGAGCTTTCACACCGATACCAGGGAAGGACGGACAGACACACACACACACACACACACACACACACACACACACACACACACAATCTGTCCTTCTAAAATCGCATCAGCGTAAATAGTTTCCATTTTTAACTCTAGGTCTGTCAGTCTGTCCCTCACTCTCCACTTTAAATACTGATAAGAATTGACAGGCGACCTCTCACTGCACACACACACACACACACACACACACACACACACACACACACACACACACACACACACACACACACACACACACACAGTATAACACACACTGTAGGCACATGTCTCTGGCTGAATAAGCCAAACTAAAGGTTTACACAGAGCCTAAATGAGTTTATGAGGTTATCACTCATTCTTGTTCATGTCGAATCCCACAGGCAGCGTCAGGGCTCCTGTGCAGTTTTGTGTAGTAAACAAACCCCCCCCCTCTCTCTGAGCCCTTTGGCTGTGACTCCTCCTCTTCCTCCACCAGCTCCCTTATCATCTGTGTCTTCTGGCCTCTTAACTCCCACAATATGTGGCCACAATCTGCTCAGAGCCCCAACACTCTCCCCTCAGCCTGCAGGGAGAGGACGGGGACAGACAGGGACAGGGACAGACAGGGACAGGGATGGGGAGAGACTGATGGGGACAAGGACAGAAAGGAACTGGGACAGCAGCTAAACTAACAGTGTGTGCGGCGAGGCTGAATATTTCCCTTGGTAACAACATTTCACAACAAAATAAATTGTTTTTTAAAAAGCGAATTGAAGTCCCCGATGCAATCAGAGCGCAGAGACAACATGAGACTGTAAACAGAGAGCAAATAGATGAGACCTGCAGCTGCATCACGGCCCTGAGACCTGACGCCCCGCCAAACAGGTCTGGGTCACATTTAACTCACTAACCTGTCAGTGTGAAGACACTTTGGCAGGAAGTAATGAGTCGATTTCATAGGAAACACAAACTTCAGGGCAAAAATGCATCTTCTTCTTCTTCTCCTTCGTTTTTTAAATCGGTAAATAAATCACACACACCACCCACATGCGTCCTGCTGGCGTGGAGCTGCGAGACATTTTTGTGCCCTATCTCTCTCCCTCTCCCTGTCTCTCTCTCCCTCCTCTCTCTCTCTTACCTGAGGGAGGGATGGATGTGACCTTCGTATGTTCATCACTTTTCTCTGCAGAGGATTTAAGAAACACACACACAGCTGGGTGTGAAAACGACCTTAGGTTTTGCAAACATGTGTGTTTAGGTATGTGTGAAAACACCTGAGGCTCTCTCCCTCTCTCCACCCCCCCTCTCCCTCTCTCTCTCCGTCTCTCTCTCTCTCTTCACTCATTTCCTGTCACACCTTCTGCGTTCCTTCACTCCGTCTCTGTCCTCTTTCTATATTTAACATCACCGTCTATTCTGTTTTCCAAACTTCCCTGTCCCTCGCTCACTCTCTCATGTATCTCAGCTGGAGTATCCACACACACGCAAACACACACGCACAACACACGTGCACAACACACACACACACCCCAGTAGGGGGTTAAAGTCAGTTCACAGTTCTCTGTGATGTCTGGCTCTTATTCTCGTCTCATAGCTGGAGGCTGCATTTCAAACGCAGTCATGCTTCATTGCTCTGGTGTGTGGCTTTTGTGTACACGGTGGCAGTGTGTGTGTGTGTGTGTGACCGCGCACTAAAGTGTGTGTAGTGGTTATGTTTAGACTTTGTTTCTCCCCGTGGTTGCGTGTCTGCATGCATGTGCTCCCTGTGTTCCTCCCTCTTGCTGCTCCGCTCTCTGGTCTCTGCTTGCTGCTGAACACGATTGCTCTTTTAATGGTTTCTTGTACCTGCGTGGCAACAATGTCACGGCTGACTTTATTTCCTTCCTATGTCTTAACTTTTTAAGAGGCGAGTGGCTGGTTTCCATGCCCGGCCGCCCCTGACGCCTGATATGACACTTCATTTCACCGCAACAAGCCGCCCGGCCGCGCTCCGCCGCCTCTGCTGCTCTGAAATGAAATCATAAAAGGTAAGAAAGAGTTGAAGCATCCATTAGAGCTGCACCTGGACCGTATTGTTCTTCTCTTTTACCGTCAGAAACTGAAGCGTGATGTTACATTAATGTACAGAGCTGCTGAGAAGGAAATTGAAAACTGTGACAGAAGCCAGAAAGAATCAGAGCGTACGTCCATGACAGACAGGAAGAGAGACAGGGAGAAGCATTAATACAATCTCTGTGTGCACACACACACACACACACACACACACACACACACACACACACACACACACACACACACACACACACACACACACACACACACACACACACACACACACACACACACACACTCATTGTATTTGTTGTGTGCGACCACATACCCGGTAATGTAATCCCTTATACGCGGAACAACAAAGTGATTTGGATGTGTTCAGCTCATGTAATTCCTCTGGCTACATTGTAATTAGAGAGGCAACATGAGTGAGAACAAATAAATGTGCAGGGACATGCATCACACAGAGAGGGAGAGGGGGGGAGAGAGAGAGAGAGAGAATGTGTGAGAGAGTAAGTGAGTGAGAGAGAGAGAGAGAGAGAGAGAGAGAGAGAGAGAGAGAATGTGTGAGAGAGTGAGTGAGTGAGTGAGTGAGTGAGAGAGAGAGAGAGAGAGAGAGAGAGAGAGAGAGAATGTGTGAGTGAGTGAGAGAGAGAGAGAGAGAGAGAGAGAGAGAGAATGTGTGAGTGAGTGAGAGAGAGAGAGAGAGAGAGAGTGAGTGAGAGAGAATGTGTAAGAGTGAGTGAGTGAGTGAGTGAGTGAGTGAGTGAGTGAGAGAGAGAGAGAGAGAGAGAATGTGTGAGAGAGTGAGAGAGTGAGTGAGTGAGTGAGTGAGTGAGAGAGAGAGAGAGAGAGACAGAGAGAGAGAGAGAGACAGAGAGACAGACAGACAGACAGACAGACAGACAAACACAACAAAGAACAGCTGTGTAGATCAGTAACTAATATTGTTATTTCAATGCATTAAATCTATAAGTCAATGGGCCTAAATTGGTGGAAGTAGAAGAGGACTCTCTTTCATGTTGCCAGGTAGAGAGCATGAACCGGTCACACACAGAGCAGTGACAGAGCAGTGACAGAGCAGTGACAGAGCATGTATGTATGGTCTAAGGCTGGGAGGCAGCAGCGGAGGCCCATTGGCGTGAATGACTCAAAGCGTGCAGGTGTGCGTTGCCGGGACAACAGAGCACCACCCGAGGTGATGGGCGCCCTTGACTGAGGCATTAAGCATTTCAAACACGGCCTCTTACTAATTGACTTAAGTCGACTCATCCGGCCTGTAAGTAGCTCATCCACATCTTGTTACCGGTGTCAGATCAATGACAACAAACCCCAAACGTCCTGCCGCTACATTCAGGTACATCGGGACTATTCAGTGAAACAATGGACAAGAAGAAAAGTGTTTGCTTCAACGTCTTAATTAGATGCATTCTTTTCTGTGTGTGTGTGTGTATGTGTGTTTGTGTGAAATTTGCATGCTGTGCAATATCTGACGCATTTCTTATCATGAGCGCACGTGTAAGTGTGTGTGTGTGTGTACACGTGTCGCGCCTTAATGCCTATTTGAACAGCTATAAAGACTCACTGAGGCCCGACCCACCATTAATTAATCAGACTGATTGAACACTTCAGATCAATAACCAAGCGGCTGTAGAAATTAGTTAGTTAATAACGTGTTTCGCATCAGGTCCAGTTATAGCGCGTGTGTGTCTGTGTGTGTGTGTGTGTGTGTGTGTGTAAACCGATAGGTTTGAATTTAGAGCAGATTAGAGGGAACTTTGATTCAATAAAGGAATATTCTAACGTGGTGGTAATCAATCACCTCTCTGCTGTCTTCTCTTTCAAGGAAAGGAGGAAGGAGAGGTTGAAAGGATATTTCATCAAAAGACAAATATTCATTATGGGTTTCTGCTTTTAAAGTATTTCATAACGTATTAACGGCCCTGCATGGAGAATAATGCAAGAATCAATGCCAACGCTGCAGTAATGCCTATAATTACTACAGAAAAGAGGAGATAATGGTCAAGATGTTTGGTGGCCTGTGTGTGTGTGTGTGTGTGTGTGTGTGCGCCTGTGTGTGTTTTTCATCTCCCATAATTCAGCCTCTCTCCGTCACACACACAGGGCGTATTACTTTCCTCTCCTGTGCAGCTCCAGAGAGTGTGTATAAATATTTTTTAAGGAATTAGTTTTCTATCGATCCGAGGCTGCTGTACTGGATTTCACGACAAAACGCACAAAAAATAGACTGGAGTATTACAGCTCAATCTGTGCTGGGAGAACAGAAGCTCCTCTCTAAGTCAGGGTCATTGTGTTTACCCATAGATCTGAGAGCACCTGAATGCATCACGTGTGGTGAATAAGTGGGAGGTTATGAGAAGGCTTTGATGTTGAGTGACTCGCCATCAGATCAGTGGTTACACTGAGGAGACACCTGAAGTATCACATATAATACATGTGTGTGTGTCTATAGAACCAAAGGTCTGTTGAGTTAAGTTTAATGTAAACAAGAGCCACACACTGGGACAGGAAACTAGACGGAGGCGAGTTGGAGAGGAAAATAACGAGGCGGCATTGACCTTTCCTGTAGACGCACACACACTCACACACGCACACACACACACACACACACACAAACTATAGCACGAATAAACTTTGTCTCCATGGTGGCAGGAGCCTGTGGCCAGGTCACAGAAACAGATCTGTGTTCAAAGCTACACACACACACACACACACACACACACACACACGCAAACACACACACACACACACTTCCTTTATCCCTGAAGCACTGAACGTTAAACACATGACTCTTAAAGACATCATGATGATTGTGTTTATCGCGACGTGTGTGCGTGTGTGCTTGTGTGTGTGTGTTTGCACAGTAACGCCGCATTCTAAGTGTGCGTACACATCTATGCATCATCATAATGGAGTCGTGTTGCGGCCCCCTGGAGACGGAGCGATACGGGAGAGAGACGGCGAGCGTATTATCAAAGGAAATAAACAACACTTAGGCCTGCTCATGATGTTTATGATGTTTATGATGTTTATGATGTTTATGTGCGTCACATGTGAGGCAGGAGAAGGGAATAAATATGAAGGGTTTCTATATGAAGTCTGTGATTTAGCACAAAAGCAAAACTGGAACTAGCACAGTGGACACAAACACACACATATATGTCCAAACTGAAACATGCATGAAACCTGCACATCCTCCACACACACACACACACACACACACACACACACACACACACACACGCTCCACCATTCTCTTAAAGGATAAAAGCTCCTTGAAAACTCAATTAGACTGGGGGGCAAAGTCTACAAAAACATGCTCGCTCACACACACACACACACACACACACACTTGCACTGTTTTTAGCTACCTGACCTGCAGCTATTTCCAGTGTTAAATGGACTCTGAGGTCGCAGGCAAAAGAAAACCGTGTACTTTGGCGTGTACCTAATTACTCTACGCTGTAGGGTTGCGCGTGTGTATGTGTGTGTGTGTGTGTATGTGTGTTTACTTAACTACACAGCAATCCCCTCTCAGGAAACACTCACAGATTCAAGGTCCAGGCGTAGAGATTCTTAAAGGAAATAGGTTCTGGTCACATCTGCGTCTCAGGATCAGACGTGAAGGTGAAAGGGTTTCAGAGTGAACTCGTCTCGGCCCCGTCTATGACTTGGCGTCTCCTATTATGTACTCAGTTTGGGTCACATCCCCATTTATGGTCATGCAGCCATACATACTGTACAGACGTCTCATAGCATCATAGCAGCTGTGTGTGTGTGTGTGTGTGATAGAAGTGCTTGGTCACTTGTTCCTCTGACGTGTTTCTCTTCCTAATGATGACAGAAACTCGAACAACAAAGATTTCTGTGTGACTGCACAAAGACATGAGGACATTTGATCAAAATGCAGCGCTGCCATTCATCCATTCTGAAGAGCAAAGCTACAGAGAAAGAGTGTGTTTCAGCAACAACAGCAGGAGAGGAATGTGTTTCACTTGAATATTTCAGCTGTTTTGTCAAATCGTATATTTAACATGCAGAATGACCTTTACACTCTTTTAAGCATATATTCCCTAAAGTGTGTGTTTGTCCTGTGTGTATTCTGTGTGTGTGTGTGTGTGTGTGTGTGAAGTCTTACTGAATATGAGCCACTTTTCCCTTCTGACCATTCCTCAATTATGCACACTAATATCCCCAAGACTCCTCTGCCCTAGTTATCTCTCCGACACACACACACACACGCTTCTTTCTCACACACACACACTCTCTCTCCCTCTCTCTCTCACACACACACACACTTTGTCAGGTTTCATTAGTATTGTGCCGTTTTCAGCATCTCCTTCCACTCATGCCCACTTACGCACACGCACACGCACACAAACACACACACAAACTGTTTTCACCATTTAGGTAATTTAATCGAATTTCTTTGACATCTTGTCCCAGTTTGTGGATCAGTATTTGTTATTAAATGCTTTGTGTGTGTGAGTGTGAGAGAGAGAGAGAGAGAGAGAGAGAGAGAGAGAGAGAGAGAGAGAGAGAGAGAGAGAGAGAGAGAGAGAGAGAGAGAGAGAGAATGGGTTTATAGGTGTGTGTCCTGTATATCATAGATATAAAATGTTCCCACCCAGGGTTTCTGTCACATCAATACTATTCTTTCATATAAACCAGATTGTGTGTGTGTGTGTGTGTTTGTGTGTGTGTGTGTGTGTGTTCATGTGTGTTTCAGGCCTACTGAAGCTTTTTCTTTCTGTCTCCTTGGGGAAGCATCAAGAAATAGAAAACACACACACACGTGACCACAAACAGAATTCAAGCTAAATGGTAAAAGCAGCAGTAGAGTTCAGACAGACAGCAGGAGTGTGAGTGTGTGGAGTCAGAGTGATGTGCGTGTCACACACACACACACACTCTGAGGAACAAATTGACTTTCATGCCCGTGAGCACTTTGCTCATCATCTCCATATCATCAACTCCTTTTACAAATCACAAATCTGTCCTAACTGTTCCCGTTACAAAGCCCGAGCCGCCTGGCAGACGGGACGGAAAGACAGAATTCCAACACTTTGGAACAAGGCGGAGCGACTCGGATGAAGAATTATGAGATTGAATCCTTTCCAGAGCCAAACTGGATCAGGAACATAATGTCTTCCCTGCCGAACGATCTGCTCAAATCTAATTAGCCTCGTATAATCAGACAGCATTTGGGATTATTTTATTAAGAATAAATGGATGATTTACTGTCCAGCTGAATGATGAAGGAGACGGCAGCAAACAGTTTATTTCTCTATCTGCTCATCGCTCTCTCTGTCTTTGTCTGTAATGAGGTTCTTCTTAATTACATTTTAATGAGCTGGAAACAGCTGCTGCTGGTTTATATCTTGACTCATCCCTCTCTCCTCCTTTTATCGCTCCCTCTTCTCTCCTCATCCCCTCCCCCCACCCCTTTGCTCAGCCACCTCTGACTGCTCAGCCACCTCTAACTTTCCAACACTTCTCCTCTCTCTCTCCCTCTCT
The DNA here is from genome assembly GCF_046128005.1 of Genypterus blacodes. Lineage (NCBI taxonomy): Eukaryota > Metazoa > Chordata > Actinopteri > Ophidiiformes > Ophidiidae > Genypterus > Genypterus blacodes. Next base: position 10,345 of record NW_027466980.1, read on the forward strand.
CTCTCTCTCTCTCTCCCCTCCCACTTTTCTCACAGTGAGGAGATGTGAACATATAAATTAAGGTTGTCCAAACTGTGGCCCAGAGACGGTTTGCAGCAGCAGCAGCAGAGATGACCGTGCCCTTTTCTTCTCCAACGCCATGTTATCGCTCCTGAAAATGACACATTCCTGCACCCACCAAACTTCAGTTTTCCAAATGCCAGCGTTTAAGTGCAAATGGGGAATTGTGCGAGTGCGCTGGTATCTCTGATCACAGGATTTATCCAGCGCCTTTAAAGTTTGCAGCCATGGTGACGAACATAAAACTGCGATGAGGCACCGTTCACATGAAAGAGGCACAGGAGGAGGAGATGAAGCTGCTGTGTCCAGAGTTACCAAGAGAGGAGAGTTTGGTCTTAGCTCACAAAAGGACGAACGCACCACAGAGACAATGTAGACCAGAGAGAGGACGCTGGTGAGACGGACAGAAAACCTGCGAGTGACAAACTTCTTAGAGAGAGAGAGAGAAGAGAGAGAGAGAAGAGGATAAGAGAGGAAGGCGAGAGAGAGAAACAGGAAGTGTGTTTGACAAGTATACACACAGAACTGCTGCCATTTTAGATTATTAGTATATATGTAGAGACTTAATGACCTCACAGGAAGTGCTGAGTCATTTAGTCTCAGTCGGCCTGATGACGCAAATCCAGCTCACACACATGAAAGCAAATATGGGACTGAACCTAATCTGCTCTGGGTAACAAAACTCTCACAATCAATCAAATTCAATTACATATCCAGTCAATCAACTCCCTCGATATGTGTGTGTGTGTGTGTGTGTGTGTGTTGTGGTCTTTAAAGAGGCTTCATTGACAAAATATGTTTCCCTTGCCAATATTTCTTTAAACGGACGAATCCGTAACTAAACTGTTAATCTAAAAATGAAGGCGTAATCCTCACTCACTTCAGTGACGGGCCGAGTCACAGCAGGCAGATAAAGAAACCACGTGTGTGTGTGTGTGTCAAAGTTTAACAGACGGAGAGAGTGTATAAGTGCATAGGAATGAGTCACTCCCAAGTATCTGTCTCTGTCACTTAGATGTGTGTGTGTGTGTGTGTGTGTGTGCGTGTGTGTGTGTGTGTGTGTGTGTGTTTTGTGTGCGTGTGTGTGTGTGTGTGTGTGTCTTAAAAGCTGTGTCATTGTTTCAGAGTGAGTGTGAGTACGTCAAGGTGACTGTCTGCGGGTTAATAACTACTGACCCATACAAAAGAACCAGGACGGGGGGCTTAAAACACACACACACGCACACACACACAAAAGTACACACACATACACGCACACACACACACTCTTTCCTTACTTCTCGCCTGTGTGTTCCTCTTAAGCCCGACTGTAATGGTCATGGCCTGTCCAAATTGATTGGACAGTTTTATTCTCTGCCAGGATAAGCACAAAACTCTGTGTGTGTGTGTGTGTGTGTGTGTGTGTGTGTGTGTGTGTGTGTGTGTGTGTGTGTGTAAGATAGCACTATAAATGGATTCTTTGACCTCCTCAACTTCTCCTCATCCTTTTTCCCAGTCTGTGTTTTGTTAAAGCAAAGTAAACATCTGGACATTTGTAAATATGTCACACACATCAAGAGAATCATTCTAATCACTGCAGCTTTGATGAAACACCTCAAAGCTCAGAGCAGGACTCGGTTTTATTCTCCAGCCATGAAGGTTTAGCATCACATGCTCACACACACACACACTCATATTTGAAGAGTCCACACAGAGGGGGAAATGAGTTTTTACCGCAGCAGCTGCAGGTCAGCGGGGCAGCGAGGTCAGCCGGTCACTCAGGCCCTCTGTCAAACATTTGAGAGCAGACTTAAATGTGCTGACAATCCCAGTCCCCAGTGGATGAACCCTAATGTTTTCTCTTAACCTCACCTAAGACCTGCCTTTAAACACAGAGAGCAGAGTCTGTTTCATTATTTAAAGGTGGAAACAGAAGCAGACTGAAGCCACAACATGAACACTTCCAATGCACATTGTGGAAGCAGAGTTATCAGGATGTTTTGGTTTCATTAGAAGAGATTAATTCACTGAAAAGACCTTTTAAATCTCATTTCAACGATTGCCCACCCACTCATCTCTCCCTGCATCACTGCACCGGACCATAGCTGATTTAATAAACTCACATGCAGCACAATCAATTCCCTCTCGGTTACAAATTAAGCTGAACTTTGACTATATGGAGTCTTGACCGAGTGTGGAGGCCATTTAAAATGAGTATAGTCATGTTAATTATTACTTCAGTCACCTAGAATGTGGCAAACACACCAATCCACCATGTTATATGTTGTATATATGAGAGAAATCATTTGACACTCCTTTTACATTGTGACATCATAGCGTCACAGTAAGGAGGACTGACACGTCTCATTATTGATTCTCCAGCTGAATGAAGCTCAACAACAGCCTCCTCTATATTCATTGTGAGCGCCACATGCTGATGACATGTGTGTGTGTTTCTGAGGATTAAAGGTTACACACTGTTTTCTTCTTCTATAGAAACGCCTCCACACTGACTGACCAACATCAACTGTGACTTTTAGGGGGGTTACTTTATCTCCTTCTGTATCTTTAGACGTTAATGCTGCATGGAATTTTCAAATCCCCAGCTCCAAATCACAACCCAACCCCTCATATGTGTGTGTGTGTGTGGGTGTGCCTTTTCACTCTCGCCCTCTCTGAGCCCCTCTGCACCTTAATAACAGCACTGTGATACAGGGACACAGACAAGAAGATAGATATGGTTAGAGTGTGTGTTCAAAAGAGAAGTATACACAGAAAAGGAGAGAGAGAGAGAGAGAGAGAGAGAGAGAGAGAGAGAGAGAGAGAGAGAGAGAGAGAGAGAGAGAGAGAGAGAGACAGAGAGACAGAGAGAGAGAGAGAGAGAGAGAGAGAGTATGTGTGTGATGTCTACAGAAACACTGAGATAACATTTGAACTAATAGTTTTCCAATCTGTCTTTCTGAGACATGTTCAGTCAGGGTGTGTGTGTGTGTGTGTGTCTCATGTAGCATGTGTATTCCACTACACTACACTGAACATAAGAGCTATTGCTTATATCTCTATTACAGTTTCAATCTCTCTCTCTGTTGCCAAGTGTGAGAAACAGTCTGTCTCATCTCTCCTGGATGAATTCACAAGTCACTGAACTTCAACTGACTCCCTCACACACTCACAGACACAGACACAGACACACACACAAACACACACACAAACACAAACACAAACACACACTCATGTACATTTACAAGCCAAAAACCTGCAATAATTATTCAATGCCATGCTGACTTCTGGCTGGTATTAAAACCACACACACACAACAGCAACTGTGTGTGCCGTGTTCCAAAAAAACAAATGGTATCCACTCACTCCCACCGCCCAGACTTTAACCCGGCATAATAAATCCTCTTTTAAATTCAGGGTCTCTAGGCTAAGGAGGCTGTAATAGACAGTGACGGTATATATTACTGCTCTCCTGCTTTTCATTATGCAGCTAATGATTCCCTGTCAAGTTCTATTGTAAATGAACTTAGGGCAAAAGAGGAGTGGGAGGGCAAAGACAGGGAGGAACCGGAGGAAGGGAAGGAGGGAGGGAAGGAGGCATGGGATACATGAGGCAGAAGTAGATACCAAAGAAGCTCCCGGAATGTATTATGTTCCATTTCTGGTGACACATTCAGGCCACTTTTGTCTTTGTTGTGTGTGGGGCTGCAGGGTTCGTGCCTTTTGTACCACACACACCTTGGGAGCCCAGGAACAGTTTGAAGAGGAGTGGAAACCCATTTAGACGCCACAAATACAGTTCTCGAATTGTCAACTACAACTTTGACCCTTTGATTGTTGAGGAGCTGCTGGAAGAAGACGGCGGCTGATTGGTCCAACCAGCGTTCTCAGGTCAGTGTGGAGGAATGTGATCGTGTTTCTGGTGACTTTTGATTTCAAACACAAGCTTTTCTATAGATCATAGATCAGCGGGTGTGTGGTTACCACTAATCTCTGGTAACCACACACAAACCCAACCGGTTGCTTAGGAACAGAGCTACGGCGGCAACACGGTGGCCCCGCTGCCTGGCCGTGCGGCTGTGAGGCTGGGTGGTAATAGCCAGAGTATATCATTCAGCCTAATTAGAATGCCAATAACAAGTTTCCCCTCGTGGCTACACTTGATACATACACACAAACACACACTCACACACTCACACACACGCATGCATGCACACACATACACCCCCTACATTATTCATTGGGTAATTACAATGTCAATACACAGCAGTGTGGCCTCGCACTAGCTGCCATTTAAACACACATACACACACGTAGACACACACACTATCCTTTAATTGCCCTTCAGTCAAATGCTTTAACACTTCACTTACAAACACACTTACACACACACATGTACACACACACACACACAGCCCCAGTTGTGCATTCTTCCATTCAGACTCCCCACGGAGACAAGGTGCCACACTCTTACCACCCCAGATTGCACACACACACACACGTACACACAGGGTCAAAGATGGGTTCCTCAGTGTTTACCTCTGGCTCTTCGTCTTCTCTTCATCCCTTCATAGTCCCTGACCCCCTGAACCCCCTCGTCTCTGTCCCTAGAGACGTCTCAGCCATTTACTGTGTTATACTTAACGTCTCTCTCGCTCTTCCTCTCTCTGTTCTTCCTCCTCTTCTCCTCTCTCTTAGTTTTCCGCCTCTGAACCATTAAAGCATCAACAACACAATGAAATCGACGCTGGCGTGGAGCCAAATGGAGCTAAAACACACAACACTACACTGATCATTATCTGCTTTGATTTGTAATTGAATTGTTCAGACGGAGCAGATGATCCACTTAACTCCCACTCAGGAAAGCTTCAATAAAGATGTATATGTTTATATATATATTTATGTTTGTAAATGCAGAGTAGTGAGTTGCTTTTATATCCAGAAATCATTTGACCTTAATTCCTTGTATTCAAGTTTAATGCCTGTGAGCCTCCAGTTTACTCTCTGTGTCTGGATTTGGTTGAACCCTTTTATGGGACGAAGTGCTTTGCAATGTTATTAAAGATAAAGTAGCAGATCTTATGTTGTTAATGAGAAGAGATGACCTCCAGTAAAGACACTCCTGCAGTGACACAGAACCTAAACTGGTTTAAGGTTTACAAAGAGATGAGCCGTATCCAAATAGAAGAACTAATTTCTCGTTCTGGTAAATCTGGCTTCTCCGTCTATTCCGGCTCTATAGAATCGTTCCAATGCCTCCTCTCCTCATTGACACGTTTCCACTCAGAGCTTAAACAGGATCCCACTTCAGCAACACCCGAGCCGGCTATTTTCATTATAATTCTTTCTTTTCTTGTCTTAATTCAATTATCAGATCAGTGACTTTCAAAAGCTGGAGCCACTTTGCAGTCTGACCTGTGAACATATGTCACCGCTGGATGAATGTGGATCCGTCAGCTGGCAGCCTTGAGACACTCAGACTCTGTAAGCCAGCCGGAAAATCTACTTTTCTATTTAATTATCTCCTGCTTTCTACAACGCCTGTCCCCTCCTCTCCTCCTCCCTTTGTCCTCCTCTCGCCTCCTTTCTGCTGCCATCTCCTCTTCCTCCCCCTCTCCTTTGCTTTCTTCATTCTCCTCCTCTGACACCGTTGTCCTCCCCACCTTTGGAAACCTTGGAAACCTCCCTCCTGTCTTTAACGCTCTCCCACTTCCTTCCTTCTCCTCTGGCTTCTTCTTCTTCTCCTTTCATTCCCTGCTGGCTTTCCTTCTCTCCGTTTCTCTCCTCTCCTTCTGCCCCTGCACCTCCTTTCATCTGATCTCCTCGCCTGGCTCAGGCCCAGTTAAATTACCAGTTCTACACAGCGACGGTGACAGAGTGCAGAACTTAATTACACACTGGCTGACAGCAAGGACTATGTGTTACACTTTCCCTTTCTCCCCCTCGTCGTCTCATCTCTTCCTTTCTCTCCCTGTCTGCTTTTCATTTCCTCACTTTTCCTTCCTCCTCTTTGTCTCTCTCTCTCTCTCTCTCTCGCTCTCTCCACCTTATTAAGAGCGGCCCGGTTAAGGTGCTGCGCTCCACGCTGGGTCTATGTGCTTATTATGGCCTTGGAGGGGTGAGAGGTGAGCTGGCTGAAGAAGAACTGAAGAAGGTGGAATGGAGGTGGCAAAGCAAAGTGCACAGTAAGGATGTGGCTGCTTGAGCTTGAAGGAACCTTGTTAGGACTCTGTGGATTCAATTTGCACAATCTTTGAAAGAGGAGTCTTATCCCGGGAACTTGTTTTGATCATTGCACACCTGACATGAGAGTTAATACACAAATTGGTAACTCTCTGCAGGTGGATGCTGCGACTCTGCCGTGTTTTAACTTCAACAGATGGTGAAGCTTTGATGTCACACACAGGTTTATTTATGGTTAGTATAGTTCTTTTGTTGCAGTCTGTTGACGGCAGATGCAACCTGAATCCTCCTGTGACGCCCAAATCCAGCAGAAACCCACAGAAGCTCTTCAGCTCAGAGTCGTCTGTGACTGAGGAACGCAGGAGTCATTCTATTCAAATGTTCTCTCTTATGTAGGCCAAAGTCTGTGTAGACACTGAGCTAATGTGTATTTCGTCTTGCACTAGGCCTGTGTGTGTGTGTGGGAGTGTGTGTGTGTGTTCGATCGGTGCCTGAGGCAGGTGTTCTGACATTAATTTGTTCTCTGGATTATTTGTCAACTGCAAATGAAATCTGTTGATTTATTTGGGCTCCCACTGCAAATATGTGTGTGTGTGTGTGTGTGTTTGAGTGTGTGTATGTTGCAGTAATGTGAACACAGTCTGTGTACATGCACATGGTAAAAGAGTGTGTCCAGCTGCAAAGTTGCATTACATAATTCATCATTCCATGACACATTTATGGATTTGCACTGAAAAAAGAGACAGAGATAAAGACAGGAGGAGACAGGAAGTGGACCCAACTGTGTGTGAGTGTGTGTGACGGAAAGAGAGGGAGGGAGGGAGGGAGAGAGAGAGAGAGAGGCAGAGCTAGAGGAGAGGGAGAGGGAGAGAGACATTATAGGCTGGTGTGACAATGGAAATGTGCTTTTGTGCAGGCTTGCATCTTTGTGTGT
>NW_027466980.1:25000-67500 GCF_046128005.1 Genypterus blacodes
CGTTTATGGATTCTGTGTCTCCGTGTTTTTAATAAGCAGGAGTTCCCTGATTCCATCTTTATGACAACAGAGTTTCTTGGCTGCAGACACAAATTTCTCATCCAAGACATTTTGTATTTCCACGTTGTGTAACTGGTGAGAATACGGAAGTCGTTCATATCTGATCCACACACACACACACACACACACACACACACACGCATTTACAGTTTCTATAGTGATTCCACGCCTCCGTGATGTTCAGGTTAGGAGCTCACAGATTTGTTTTATATGGAATCTCAGCCAAGTGTAAATATAATGAGACCACTGAGGTTAAAATGAGCTTTAGGTTGAGTTTGTTCATCTTTTTGCTGCATTGTTTACTTTACTGTTTTGTTTATAATCCTAATAATAAAAACAAAGTTAAACTGTACGGCTGAGTTGCATCACCAGACGTCCATCAACGTCCAAGAAACATTACGTAAGGTGTCGTTAATTTTAACTGCTTTACATTATAATAATATTGAGCCAAGCAACAAATAAAATGTTTGTTTTTATGTTTTTATTTAGATTTGTTAATGATTGAAATGTTGTAAAGGTTTGTGTTTGTCTTGGTTTCTGAGAGGTGAAATAAAGGAAGAGACACCTTTGTAAAGCCGGTGGAGCGTTGGGCCAGTGAGAGCCAAAATAATCATAATAAATGTTTTATTACAAGAAGAGGAACAACAGAAGCAGAAGCAGAAACAGCAAATATTTATATTGATCTGAGGCTCTCAGGTTTGGTGCCGGTTTGAAAACATTGGGTTTGTTTTTTTTCTCCCAGCCGCTTCAAATCAAAATACTGAAACTAAATTAGATTTTTACCATAGACAGTGAATGCAAGAGCTGCAGACACACAGATACACCAGCACAAAACACACACACACACACACACACACACACACACACACCAACAGACAAACACACACAATGGCACAGTCGACTAGGTCCATGTGAAAATTGCATTGATTCTGATTTTCTCATCCTTTCTTTATACAAATTCTAGTATACGCATGCTGCACACACACACTCTCACACACACACACACACACACACACACACGCACACACCCTCATGTACACACACCCTCACCCACACACAGAGAGTGAACCAAGGAGGGATTGATGGAGATTAGTCTTGCTAGCAGTCTGTAGAAGACAATCTTCTTTCATGCGACAACAGTGTGAACTCCAAACTTCATCTTCAAACACTGATTGAAGGCGTGCGACAGCTGGAGACAGAAGCTGTGATGGAGCCCAGACGTGAGACACGTTTGTTTAGCAGCACCGAGTTTGAGATTAAATTTAGGGACAAAATCAATGCAGACAACAAAAAACAAAACAAAGGAAAAAAGCATCATGAAGAATCTCACATAGTGTTGTTAATAACTGATGGATAGAAGAAATGAGAGTGGATTAGAATTGGATATAATTGAATGTATTTTAGTGTCAAAAGTGAAACTAAGCCGCTTATACTCAATAAAGTCTTTTCAATGTCGAATCGGTCAAATCCTGCTTCCTCAGACACGGACAAGGATGAGAGGAAGGAGAGAGGGAAGAGGAACTGATGGAAGAAGGACAGGAAGTCAAGAATGTGATAATAATAATTTGAAAATAGAGAAGCACCTAAGCCACAAACATAAGAGGAAATGCAGAGAAGTGGACATCTGCAGGTCCAAACAGGATCAGTGGAGCAGGAAGCCTCCGTCTCCATGTCAACCGTATATATAGTAAAGTTGTAAGAAAAAACAAAGTGTGAGTCATTCATTGTTTGTTATTGTGGGAGGATTTCATTGAGTTTCTCTGAGAAACCAGGAGAGAAAATAATAGAGTTTACTGACTCTGACCTTTGACCCCTGCCGTACAAAACACCTATAAATATAACAGCAACACGCCAGCTGTTACTGATTTGGTATCTTGCTGCTGAAGGGCACTTCAGCAGGAGGGGTGATGACTGACTGAACTTCAAAAACCAGGAGAACCAAAATCCAATTTCCCAAAAAAAGCTTAATTACAACAAATAATTGAAGTGTAATTCTCTCTCTCGCTCTCTCTTACACACACACACCCACACAAACACACCCACACCCACACCCACACCCACACACACACCCACACCCACACACTAGTAAAGAGGAGGAAGCATCAGAGTGGCGGTCTATGTGAACAGCAGCACTCAGCCTATATGTGGTGAACGTTCCCAGGTTATGTTGACACGACAAACACAGCGTTCATATGGACCTTTGTGGCAAATGAAGTGTAATTGAAAAAGCTGATTACGTTTCCATTTATAAAGATGTGAAATGTCTCCATCCGGCTTTTAAGGAAAGTGCTTGTGTTTGAGCGTGGAGTTCTCTAATCCCACACAGTCTGTCTGCCCTTTCTGCTGAGAGGATCAGAGTTCAAATCATAATTACTGAGAACGGTAGCTTAGTTCCAGACGCATGTATACATACACACACACACACACACACACACACACACACACACAGATAGGGGGCTATTCTTGTCCCAAACAGACCAGTGTGAAGCTATTAGGCTCCTCCGGCCCTCCAGCTCTCTGCTGTCCCACTATCCGTCTCTCTCAAACTGTGTGAGTCATGAGGTTTGGGTTGGGGAGTCGGTCTGTGTTATACACGGAGACGCCGCCCCCTCATCAATAAGAAGGATTTGATATCCTCCCTTTTAATTTAAAACTCTGCCACAGGAGTCTGATGTGCATTCTTGCTGCTGAAATCCCATTCATGCTTCCTCATTAAACCACACACACACACACACGCTGCATTTTGGTTTACAACCCCAATATCTCAACAGCGGCTCAGCCATTTCTCACACATTCTGGGTCGCCCCCTCTCCCTCTCCCTCCCTCTCTCTCTCTGAGTCAAAGCACCCAAACCGTTTCAAGCATCGGCGAGCAATGTTGAGTAATGTTGCCTTATTTTTGAAACCTATTAGAAAACACAAACCTAACAAGAGCTTTGATCCCTATTCAAAAGTAAACAGTAAAAATAATAAGGTGACAAAAAGCACAGCAGCATGCTTCTAAGCAACACGCTTTGATTATGTTAATAGTTTTTATTCCTTTAATCAAGTTTAGCCTGTGTGTGTGTGTGTGTATCTGATCGTCTCAGTTCAGGTCATCACACCTCAGATGTAATCCCATTATCTCATCTGTACATCATATGGATATGTAGCATACTTAGGATGTATAGACGGCCCATTAGTGCTGCGAGTGTGTGAGTGTGTGTTCTGCTGCTACCATGAGGACTTGAACCACACCGCCGGCTGTCAATTACAAACGCAGGCAGGAAGCATCGTAATGCGGCAGGATGAGCGTGAGAGGTTGGTACGTTCCACCGCCATTCCCTCATTTAAGAGAAGTGATTTGCATTCGTCAAACCCTTAGCAATTATGCACGCTTCTTCCAACGCAAAGTACCTTGATTAAATCTCACACAAGCGCCGTCAGACTGTCAGGAAAATAAAGTAGGAGAACATCTGTGGTGTGTGCACGGACCCGCCGTAGGGCTGGAGCTCAGCGGGATACTTTCAACTTAAATACAGCAGGAGGAGGCCGGGCGGGACGCCAACAACCATCGCTCCTCAGCAGACACGGCTGCAGGACCGTACGGCCGCCTCACTCCAAGCTACAGAACTACAACCTGACTCCTCCAGAACTGTAGAAGTTGATGTCAGCATGGTCCTCTGCTTTACTGGAAGTCCATCCGTTCCCAGAAAAGGATTGGGCCTCAACACTATGACATCATTCATCAACAAGGCAGAGTTTCACCCTCAGGACTGAAACCGCTAATCCAGCCAATCTCTGCAAATTCCAGTCATTTCAGCATGAGGATGTCTGATCAGCACCTGGAGCCGCCACTCACACTGCAAAGGACTTAAATAACATGCTTCAGTCAATGAAGGAGAAAGGAGTGTGACATAGGAGAGGAGTGTGTGAGGGGGTTACACTACACGGCTGTTTGAAGGTCTACATGGGTTATACCTGATTTCCTGGAGTGTGGCTGATTGTATTGTAGAAGTGGTTCTGCAGACGGATTTCAAGGTCGGCTTTGCAAAGCTGCCGGGTAAATGATTGAGTTTAGCGTAGATCTATATGAGATAGGGTGAGACGCCATGGTCAATTGATTCCTGGATCTGTGTTGAATAGATCTTAAATCCCGCGTGGAACGATTTGTAGGAAAGGAGATGCTTTGATATGTGGAGAAGAAAAAAAAAAAAGGTGTCGGCATGACGACCGCTGGAGTGTCACCCCTTGACTCTCCCTTGTGAGTTCTCCTTTTTGTTTCACACAGAGGCTCCACCTGTCCAGCAGAGGACCAGAGTGTTTAAGACCCTGCAGAGGAGCTTTACCCTGACTGAGGATATCTAGGTCACATCTAGGTCAGTTACTCCGAGGAAACATACTTCCATTTATGCCAATTTATGCATAACAATCATGTCATCATATCAAGCACATCATTGCATCATCCACCTCATCCATCACCTTTCACCTCCAGGCAACTGAAAAAAGCTTTTGATTTAAAAACAAATAAAGATCAAATGAATGAGAGAGAGAGAGAGAGAGAGAGAGAGAGAGAGAGAGAGAGAGAGAGAGAGAGAGAGAGAGAGAGAGAGAACAAATGGAGTCCATGATCAGGAGCTCAACAGTCCTTCCCAAGGTGCAATGAGCTGCACCAAACCCAACACATCTGTCTCGTCCCCAATTAAAGGAAAACAACTGGCAACGATGGGTTCAAGTCGGATACAGAAAGATCAAGAACTCCCATGAAGAGTGAAGTCCTGCACCTGTCTCTGACCACTTCAGGCCTGCTGTGGTTTGTTATGATGGCAGACGTGAGCCAATCACCTCCGCATCAACGCAGCCCTGTTGTTGGTGTCGGTGCTGATGTTGCAACCAGAACACTCGGGCCAAGTCCAGTTCCAAAGCAGGTCCAGGAATCTGACAGTTTGACTGGATTGGCAGCTGTGAGCTTAACGGACAAGCAAGCAAGCAGCTGGGTTGGCACAGTTTGGTACAAAATGGCTGTAGACTCGTCAGCCAGCTGGGACGGCGTCGCCACCAAATTAATTGTGTTTGGAATATTTTCAGATCATCTCCATTATTCCAAACTGATTGTTGCTGAAAAATATATGAGGACACAAACGTTGGCTTCTGATGAGAAACAAACAGTCCTCATGATCCCTGCAGTACTCACAGCTGCCACTACTCCACCTGGATGGGCTCAATGACATTCAGCTGCTTACATAACGGTAAATAAAAACTAATTATTTGCATTCATGAAACAGCATTGATCCGTTTCCAGCAGGCAAAGTCAAGATCTGAAAGGTTAAAAAAAGGAAAACGACTCATCATGTCTCTGTAGATGCGGCAAGGTTGCAGGACACACACACACACACACACACACACACACACAGAAATGACACGCTAATACACGCATACACTTGCACGCAGTCAGGGGTGTGTGTTAATGAATGCAGTACCACCTGTTCAGTGAATGATCTAATTGCTCACAGCAGATCCCCATTTCCTCACTATCACGCTCCTTAACGACACCATTTCACAGGTAAGAAAAGGCTGCAGCAGAGACATCCGCTCCCTCGCTCCCTCCCTCCATCCCTCCCTCACTCCCTCCCCCCCTCGCTCGCACCTCCTCACATCTAACAGCACCTCCCATCAGGTCAGATGGCAACGGCCATTTTGCAAGGAAGCGGGGGATCAGGAGCGAAGGAGGAGGAGGAGGAGAGAGGGAAGAGAGTGTGAAAGAAAGAAGAGGAAGGGGAGAAGGTGGAGAGATGAGGTGAGGCCAGAAAGCGAGAAAGTCATTTGTTCAGCTGCAGCTTTATCGAATCGATTGAACACTACACACGGGTGCTCGCCCGTTCGTTCCACACGTGCACGCACACACACACACACACACACACAGAAACACACAGAAACACACGTATGAGCCAGAGCAAAGGCCTGCACAGACACAACTCTTGCAGAAAATGGTGAGGCGTGCATGAGCGTGCAGTTAATGAGCACTAATGCATCTCACGCTCCATGAGCAGCTGAAGAATGAACCGATAAAGAGATTTCAAGTCACTTACACAGCTGTACACGAAAACAAACTAAACTGTGTGTGACTTGTTTCAGTCCCACATCCAGACACAGACGTGGGATGAAGCTGATACGTCGACAGTTTGAGCTCGGAAACAAACACCTGATCTCACACGATTCCTCTTTGGTTTGCAGTCCCGGCCAAGAGAGACGCTGAGGGACGCTGGAGGACATGTTGGGACGCTGGAGGACATGTTGGGACGCTGGAGGACATGTTGGGAGGCTGGAGGACATGTTGGGAGGCTGGAGGACATGATGGACAGACGTGAGACCTGCTTATCTGTGGAGCTTGTTAGGAATGAATGGACGCACTTCACCCTAGCTGTGACGCGTTTGAGAGCTGCCTCCTTTATGGATCCGAATGATTCACAACAAGCAGGGCGGATTGTTTCATCAGCGTCCAGACTCAGCGCTTCACTCTCATTATTAGAGATGATGTCATAGATTTAATTAGATGCCATTATGATCGAGCCATCTCCGATGTCCTTCTGCCGTTTGTGAGAGGAAAGCAACAACAACAGCCTTTATTAGTTGTAATTAGCTTTCTCGTTATAATTTAGACATTTTCCGATGTGATTTGTACCTCTGATGAACGTCTGAGTTTGATTTGAGTTTTATGGTGGCGGCATTTTCCCCAAACAACCTCCATCCCGTTGAGGAGAGACAGACTCACTCGCTCTGGATTGGCAGGACTGAGCTCCGTCAGGAAGTGTTTGTTCTTCTTTGTGGTCCTCCATGACCCGCGCCAAAATAGCACGGTGCAAAATAGAGAGCGAGAGAAGGAGAGAGGGAGAGAGAGGGGCGTTCAAGAACACAAATATCAGCGGCTCGGTCTAACGCTGGAGGAACAACATCCTGCCACTCCTGCTGACATTTAGAAATGTGACATTTTTGCCATTTCTTCTCTCCAAATTGAAAGTAGTGCACATCAGCCTGTGTGCGACGACTTTCACGTCTTTGTGATTCAAAAACAATTCATGACAAATGCAAAATAATTGCAAATAAAAGGCAACGTGTGTGTGTGTGTGTGTGTGTGTGTGTGTGTGTGTGTGTGTGTGTGTGTGTATCCATGACATCTTGGTTGTAAATACATTGTTTCTGTTGAAAACTAAAAAATATTCCAGCTCTGTTTCCCGTTCAGATAGGCTGAAAAACACACACATAACACACACATACATAAGTACCTCCTGACGCTGCTCTGACACGTTGCTTGCAGGGCGCTCAGGGTCACGTGCGTTTGGTGAAAAGTATTTGAATGTGAATAACTGTGGCCGGCGTATGTAAATATCTCATATCCATATTGTAATTATGCCATCAATCAGGCACAAGCTGGGATCAGAATGATTTAATATGGGCTGTCAAGGCAGAACGCAGGAGTCCCCCCCCCCTCCCTCTCTCTCTCACTCCTCCTCTCAATCTGTCTCTCCATCTTTCCCACCCACACACACTCTCTCTCCCTCTCTCTCTCTCTTTCCCTCTTCGTCTTCCCTCTTTCTCATGCACGCCCACATGTGGCACACACCTACACCGCGCGGCTCAGAGTGACTTAGGAGAGAGAGAGGGACAGATAGAGAGAAGCTAAAATCTGTGCTTTGCATCCTGGGAAACCATTGTGACCATAGCATTCCTGCTCCCTCCCCCCTCCAGATAGTCTCTGTCAGGTTGGAAGCAGGGTGCTGTCTGCCTGTCCGCCCACACGAGGCACCAGCCATGCTGTTTCGACCCACCGCTGACAAACACACACACACACACACACGCACACACACACACATACAGGAATGAGCACAGGCAGGCCTGACAGGAGAAATGTCTGCGTGTAACAGGCACATTTAAAAATACCTATATGATATGCAAATAACAGGAGAGTGTGTGTTCCTCAGCTGATGGAGGCATGTCGACATCATCATGAAAGACTCCATCACCATCAAAGACTCCATCAGCCTGTCACCAAGTTTCCTGTCCCGATCAGAACCACATATTGATATAGATGGAGCCAATATCAATCAATTAATAAGATTGAAGATCAACATTCCCTTATCTTGAAAAAACACACACACACACACACACACACACACACACACACACACACACACACACACACACACACACACACACACACACACACACACACACACACACACACACACACACACACACACACACACACACCTCATCTGGACACTTGGTGATGGAACAACTCGAACTCCATTTAATGTGCGACAGACACACAGACAGGCAGACAGACAGACACACACACAGACAGGCAGACAACTATTCATCTCAATCGTCCCACTTTGCTCCCTGTCTCACATCCCTCCAGGTGTCTCTTCTCCCTCCGTCTCTCCTCTGGCGTTCTTCATACAAACGGCGTTTATATGAGCACAGAATAAACTTTCCATTTTATTTTCCCTCTTGCGTTTCGCTGTCAACAACAAAACAAAGCGGCGTCGGAGCAGCAGCCCGTGTTCTCTTCCTAAATTCAAAGGACAGAACAGTTTGCAAGGCAGTTTTTTCTTTTTCATAAAAGCTTGCTCACTTCTTTTCCGCATCAAATGTTGAGTAGAACTACAACAAGAGTTTCAGGGGAAAATCCCATTTACTGCTTTTATGTTTTCACACAGAGAATTCTGAAATCGGCAAAATGCCACAATCGCTGCGCCGCGTCGCCTGGCATTTGAATCGCATCCGACACTGTGAAGCTGTTGTGCTGACGTTTGCTCATCCAATATTTATCTGAGGCTTTTTTCTCCCCCCAAACACCTGAGAGAGGAACAGAGAGCGAGTTAGAGACAGAGGAACACGCCATCTCGCTGAACCGTTGAGCTGGAGTTGTTTTTGCAGCGAACAAACGTCTTCTCCAAACGTCTTCTCAAAGCCTTTCTGCTTTCTTCCCCGCTTCCATTCAGGGGACTAAGTCGGGGACAAACATCTTGTCCCCCTTTTTCGTTTGCATGAAGACGCCATCACGGTTCGTGCACACATACACACACACCCAAACACACACAGATTCTATGTGAGCTATACACAAATCAGCAGCTAACTCAGCAGTCAATATTCTCTTTACGAGCGTTAAAAGCTGATCAATAGTGAAATGACTGCTCGTGCAAAACTTCAAATGAAATACAACTCCTGCACTCCGCCGTGTCACTCCACTGCTTTACAACTCAATTATTATTTGGAGCGGCGAGCCCATCAAGGTCACTCTGAATGCACCAACGAGCGCCACTCCCTCTGCTAAATCAGCCACACTGGGACCGCCGCAGAAGTCCTTCACTGCCCACCCAGCGAGTGTGAGCATCGTGGGTGCCAAGGCGATCGATCATCACAGCAAACACACATGACACGCAGAGGCGACACACACACACACACACACTTCCCAAAACACCAAGGGACGCACTGAACCACACACACACACACACACACACACACACACACACAAAATCAACCACTGACGAACTCTGCTGTGAGTGTCGGGATGAAATAAATAAAGTCTCCTGAAACGTTCCGAGAAATGTTCCTTAAAAACAGCAAACAGGATTTATTGCAGCTATTGAACGCTGCAGCAGCTCTCCAAAACAAGCCGGCTGACACACACTTGGGATGTGTTTCTATCCACTTGATTAATGTTCATCAGAAATGCTCTCTGATTTCAGCTCCAGAGATAAAGATCTAGGGTCTTCACGAGATGTTTAAACTTCCTGGAGAACAGAAAACTGGTTTATGACATCAGAGGAGACGAATCGACATGAAAGCTGCTCACTTCGATCTAAAACCGAGAGCTGAAACCTCCGCAGAGCTGCTGGATTCTGTAATAATTCTCTCTTGATTCATGAGGAGCCACTTCGCATTACACACAGACGCTCGTTCCAACGTTAATGTCAAAATATGAGTTAATGCAAATCAGATTTCGTATCGGTGAACATTTCGCACCGTCTCCCGTGGACACAAACAGGAGCCGAGCTGGGAATCGTCCATGGATCTGGGTAGATTGTCATGACAACTAGAGCCAAAAGAGATCATCTCACTGTTTGAGCGTGGGGGGTTTTTGATTTGTGTCTCCTGGAGGCAGAGAAGGATTCATATGTGGTTCAGCTGGAGCTGGAGGAACATCTGGGTTCACTGCACGTCGTATAGCAGATGAGATAAAGTCAAGACAACAAATTCAGGAAAGGGTTACGTGTCAGTGTGTGTGGCTGCAGGTGAGAGGTGAGGGGAGAAAGAGAGAACAGATTTTGCGGTAGACATTGTTGATATTTGTGTTTATATAATGTAATAAAGATAGACTCGTATGATTCAAACAGGATTTGCAGCACAGACAATCTAACTGTGTGTCCATTGTGCGTTTGGCAGGAACCCTCTTCACATTTCTGTCTCTCCCTTTGTTTATTGCTCCCACGTAAAACAGGTTTGTTCAATTTCAGTTCCTGCTGATTTGGCAGATCAGGTGTGGGAGAGATGGGACGCAAGTACAACTCAACACACTAAAACTGAAACAAAACGTTAAACTAGATAAGATAATCTACAACGTGACGCAATATAATTTAATGTCCCAAAGCATTTTATTCTTCTGTTTCTTCACATCACTGCTGTTCTTTTCATTCTTCCTTACATCTCTTCTTCTTCTCATCATTTCTTTCCCGAAAACAATTCACCTGAATCCTTATTGCAGTACCACAAGCCACCACAAGTCCTGACCTGAGTGAGCACACAGACTGAGCTCTTCTTCTCTCTGCGAGCACAAAGGCTTTGATGATTACACCCAAATGCTGCAGGACATTAAGGCTGACATGCTAAACATGAATGAACTATAAGGAGAGACACACACACACACCAAGAGAACTGTTTAGCACTGATGAGGCCCCTTAGGTCTGCCCATTTAACATGACATGAACATATGCTGCACCAAACACACACACACACGCACACAGCCGCTGAGCACACACTAAACCCACATAGGTCAGATGAGACATTACTAGATCCAACGGCATTCTCAAGTATTTCCTGGAGTGTATTTAGTGGACTGAGGTCAGGCAGGCAGGCAGGCAGGCAAACACACACACACACACACACACACACACACACACACACACACACACACACACACACACACACACACACACACACACACACTTTGATACACCCGCAAGCTCACACACGTACACACACATGACCAGCACAGGCACATAAATGTTCATGCAAATAAGAGCACGGATGACGCTGACACACATACACATACAGACCCACACACACACATACACACACATACATTCAGAGGTTAAGCGCTCACTGTAATGAGATGAGTAATCATTTGTGTCAGACAGCTCGACTGCCAGAAGGAGAGGAGATGGGAGGAGCGTGTGCCAGGACCACACACGTCCTCCTTATTTTCATCTTCTTCACTTCTCCTCCTTTAGCGCCCTCCATCCCTCCCTCCTCCTTTGACCAGGGGAGAGGAGGAAGAGCGGAACGTTGCTCGCCCCCCCTCAGGTCGAAAGAGGAGAGAGAGAGTGAGAGAGAGAGCGAGAGAGAGAGCGAGAGAGAGAGCGAGAGAGAGAGCGAGAGAGAGCGCCTCCTCTTTAACTGAGGTTACATCTGAGGGAGAGGAACATATGGCCGATCGCCTCCTCATCTGGATCCTGAAGAGATGGATGAGGAGCGGGACAGGAAGCAGCCCGGTGAGTGTTTAGACGGATGGCAACATGCGGTCTGTGGCCAAGTCTGGCCTGCTGGAGGGTCACGTGATGTGGAGGGACGGAGGCTGGCACCAACCAGCTGAACATTCATGACGTATGATGGTAAAGACGCATTTCACCGGTTTTAAACTTCAATCACTCCAGCAGATGGGATGCCAGGTTTTGCTTTTAAAAGTATAAATTAAAATACGTAAACAAAAATAAAGACTCACTCAACTACACTTATTGTGACCACTCAACTACACTTATTGTGACTCTGCATAATCTGAACTGCAGAAATTAAAAAATACTGATAAAAAATTACATTGCGTTCCCTTGGTAACAATGAAATAACAAAGGTTGATTAAACATTAAAAGGGAGGAAGAAGAATTAAGTGTAAGATGGAAAAGGCGGCAGTGTTTTGCAGGTTTTTATTGCTCTTTCCCCCTGAAATCCTCCCTTCAGTGTATTTTTAATGTCCACAGATGGCAATGAAACGAAGCAGGAGCGCCACTCGTGTTGATTTTGACCCCAGAGTGGAGCCGAGAGAGGAGTGGGAGGATGTAGTAACAACAAACAACAAAGGACGACAAAATGAGAACAAATCAGAGAGCCAGAGTTGCTGGAGGTGTAAAAGCAGAGCGAAGCGAGGATTTCAGTCCGGCGTGGTGTTGACAGCTGCTACGGCTTGACAGGCCAGATAAAAAGACAGAGAGAAGAAGAAGGAGAAGAAAACAGACACGGTGAGGGGATGAGAGAGAAGAGGCCCCGAAGTGCTGCAAGGCAACCGAGGAAGGAAGTCAGAAACACTGAGGGAAGAGGACGAAAATGAAGGGAGAAATGAGAGGGAGGGAGAGAGAGAGAGAGAGAGAGAGAGAGAGAGAGAGAGAGAGAGAGAGAGAGAGAGAGAGACACAGAGCGAGAGTGAGAGCGAGAGAGAGAGAGAGAGAGAGAGAGAGAGAGGGAGAGGGAGAGAGAGACACAGAGCGAGAGTGAGAGTGAGAGTGAGAGCGAGAGAGAGAGAGAGAGAGAGAGAGAGAGAGAGAGAGAGACACACACAGAGAGAGAGAGTCTTCTGTCAGAGTAATTAGCAGCTGCTGACTTGGTCTGGAGTCCAACATGGCATTGGCACACACAGATGCACACATGCGCACACACAAACACACACCGTCTGTCAAGACACACAGGCTGGCAAATGCACAGCCAAACACACACATGCACACATACTCTGTACATATGAAACACACACACACACACACACACACACACACACACACAAGCTGCAGAGTTTCCTCGAGAAGCTTGAAGCTCCTTCTTTCTCAGTCTGCATGGAGCAGCACCACACCTGCTGACACACACTTGCAATGTGACATTTACCAGCACAGAGGCCAGCAAAACACACATACACATTAAGACACGCACACACACACAGAAGCAGAGGATACAGCTGAGAATGGCAGAAAAAAAGGGACCGAAAATGTCCTATAAATAGATGAAGAAGAGGAAGAGGAGGCTTGGTGTGCATGCTTCATTTAGCTAAATGGCTGTGAGAAATACTGTACGCAGTAAAAACAGCCAATTTCAATAACGGTTATGACTTAATTGTAAAAGTCAGGGCCGACGTTTACAACTTGGAGCACCTGAATGACGCCTCTTGTTAAAAAGCAGATTTATGTTGAAGAGAGGAAGATTGTGTGTGAAAGCACGGCACAAGGCCTCCACAACAAGGTGAAGCGCTCGCAATACACCGGGCGCTTTTGTGTAAAGAGCCACGTCGTCTCTTTCAGTTCAGCGCTCCTCCGATTCGACATCCACCGACGCTCCGTTCAGCGGTGCATCGTATTCCAATACAAACGTATCGACGAGGCAGCCGGGTTCAATTA
Source organism: Genypterus blacodes (assembly GCF_046128005.1). NCBI lineage: Eukaryota > Metazoa > Chordata > Actinopteri > Ophidiiformes > Ophidiidae > Genypterus > Genypterus blacodes. The sequence goes on from NW_027466980.1 coordinate 38,694, forward strand.
CTGAGAGGAGCAACGTGATAATCTGGGGCGAAGAGGAATGGATTTCCCTTTACAAACGCTCACTGCTGAAAGGTAACGTAAGCAAAGGGGGAGAGGAGAAGGTTGAGACGGTTCAGGAGAAGGAGAAGAAGCAGAGGAGAAGGCGTGAGCGGGAGGCGTTCACACACCATCTGAGGGGGGGGGGGAGGCGGTGACATTGATCTGCTATTGTTCAGCATTCAGCACAGCATCAATCACTTGATTAGGAGGCAGCCTGGGTTAAAGAGTGAAATTTACAATTACCAAACCATAGACATAGACACACACACACACACACACACACACACACACACACACACACACACACACACACACACACACACACACACACACACACACACACACACACACACACACACACACACACACACACACACACACACACCACTTCATTTGTCAGTCATCTCATGGTCTTTCCATCTATTTATATCAGTTTGTACTCACACACACACACTTTACCATCTGTGAAACAATGTGTGTTGCCTGCAAAGTGTGTGTTGTGTATTCAGTTTCCTAAAGTGTGTGTGGCCCTTTGTACCAATATTTCTTCCTCTCCCTTCTCCATTTATCAGTTAATTACATTTTTCCTAACAGCAGAAATTTGCCATTTGTCTCATTCTCACACGTTTACATAACAGAAACGATGGTGATTTATGAATTTGCACAGTCGGCGTTACATAAGTTGTCGTTTAATTAATTTTTATTTTAAAAAGAGCAGGATAAAGACACATTGCCGACCCCCTGCAGTGTCCACCGCGCATGTGTGTGTAGGTGTGTAGGTGTGTGTGAGTGTGACGCAATATGACACCATTAAGCCACTTCTAATAGCATCATGTTCAGCATGGAGCCTCCATAGCGTCTGTGCTATAGGTGCATTTTGTGCATTTGAGGGCACTGTGTGTGTGTGTGTGTGTGTGTGTGTGTGTGTGTGTGTGTGTGTGTGTGTGTGTGTGTGTGTGTGTGTGTGTGTGTGTGTGTGTGTGTGTGTGTGTGTGTGTGAGAGAGAGACTGTGTGTGTTTTGTGATATACTTGCCTTGTAAGGTGTTTTTTATTGATTGTGGTTTAAGCTGTTTGCCCAAGTGCAGGTGCTTATACGTGAAAATAAATTGTGTGTGTGTGTGTGTGTGTTTTACAGGTTAGGTGTTCTGTTATTCCAACACACACCTCCCACCTACACAGGTCACTAAGCAAGGCCACCCTTGATTCAATTACTGCAACTATAGCTGCTTATGTTCTGGGTGACTGCCGGTCCGGTCTGCCTCTCGTTGCCATAGGTTACAGTTACATTTGTATCCTTTTCAATGTAAATATCTTGTATAAGAGATACAAAGATACAAGATCACCTCTGTGCGGAGCTTAATGATCAGTGAGAGTCTGTGTTGATGCCTCCAATATACACAACAACACACTGGAATAAAAGTTTAATGGCAATAAGAGAAACAATCCAGTAGATATTTTATATGTACGTTAAATATGTATGTTGGCTTTTGCTCTACATGTTCCCCAGATGTGTCAAAACTGTCAAGGTGACAAAAGTACGCACTCCTTCAACAACTTCCTGGTCTCTATCAGATCAGATCCAGCTTGAGGGCAGCACGTGATGGAAGTTAATGAGGGTTAAAGGGGAAGACAAGTAAAATATGCAATTTCTCATTAAAAAGGCGTTTTTTTTCCCCTGTGGGTAATTTGAACCTGACCCAGAAACCACTTTGTGTAGGATTACATTAAGAAACTACATTACGTCATTTCAAAAACCTATATCAGATGTCTGTAGCGCCACCTACTGATGGAATCCAGTTTGGGGAAAAATTTGCACTCATTTATTTAGTTTGTTAACACCCTTTCACCACAGGGGGCACTATAACCCCTATTGTCACTCATGTAACTGTCCGATTCTACTCACTCTCCAGTTCATTGCTGCTTTAAAGCTTTGTTAAAAAACACACACAGGACCTGAAACGCTGTGGGAGCTTTTCATTTTTGAAAAGCTTTTGAAACACTTGAGTGAGGGCCAAACATAGACTGGTCAGAATCGGGCATGAAGGTTATAAAAATTCATGTCATATTGCCTGGACAGAGCTGAGCCTGTGCTTAATGGAATCAGCTGTGATTTTATATGAGTTGTTTTGCAAAATGAGCTCGAAAGCAAAATGAGATCACATCTGGCTAGTTGAACCATGTTTGATGCTCGATATGACCAAAGTCTGTCTGAAATTAAACTAATGGATGGAGGCTGTGCACTGCTCCTGATACAACAGGAGCTCAACCAACAAGCAGTACAGCAGCTGAGGCAGGTCTCTTCCTGTTTGAGGAGAATGATATCAAGTGGTCAGATGAGTCCTATAAGAGACTACAGTATGATTGCACTAACAAACACGCAAGAAAGAAAGAATTCATTCAACATTGGGACATACGATAGTAGCAGAAGAAGAAACCACATTGACTAACAGAAGCAACATTGAGACTTCAGGAAGCGTGACACTCACCATATGGACACGCCATATGTCCTCATCAATAGAATATACTGATTCATAATACATACAAGGCACAAGCAAGCAGCAAGCAGCAAGCAGCACACACACACACACACACACACACACACACACACAGAATACCAAAGCAGATTCACACTTGCACACAGTTTAGTTGGCATAATGACCCATTTGGCATTGAGCAGCATCTGTTGGACAAATGAAGACGTGTAGATGTGTGTGTGTGTGTGTGTGTGTAGATGGGATGTTACTCATCTCCTCCCTGATACGCTGAGCAAACAGGGAGGGTCGCATCCTCTTTAGTGCTCACACACACACACACACACCGGTGGCCAGGCCTGTCTTACTGTCATTCTTGTTCTCTTCTCCTTCCTACCATAAGGCAAAAAACAACAACTTTCAATCATACAAACCCCAATATCTATAAAAGAAGACCTCAAAATAGGGACAATCTATGTTCTGGAGACACTGACAATGCCACACACATACACAGACATCACACACACAAGCTTTTCAAAGTCTTTTCAGACAGGTTGCTCCTTATATTTTCTTCCACTTCTTGCTTCACACCAGGAGGGCAAGGAGCAGGCGGTGACAAGGCGTACTTTCTGCTCTGTCATTAAGGCGCCTCTCCCGCAGAGAGGCCCCACGTCTTTCTTTTCATTATCGCAGCGTTAAACATATAGGGGAGCGGATGCCATGACGCTTGTCAAGCCGAGCAAATCACGGAAAAACGCTTCAGCGCCGCCACGTAATTATCTGTGCGTTGTTGTTGTGTAACCGAGTGAGGAGGTAAGAAGGGAGGCAGAGAGCGAGAGTGGACGGCGTAAAAAGACGTCTGATGCTCCCCTCCAATGTTTTCCAGCAGTTTGAGTTCAATGGGACTGAAGCCAAACATCCCTGGAGCAAAATTGACTCGAGATTGGAAAGAAAAGAGTTCAAATGGTGGCGGAAGAACCGAGCAAAGAAAGAGATACACACTAACCCCAGGGCGCTTTGGAAATGTTTTCTTCTTTTGTCCTTATTCAGTTTTTCTGGGTTTGTTTTGTTTTGTTATAATTTTAATGATTATTTTTTCTGCTTTAATCCAACATTACCATGTGTCTCAAATCAAATGAATTCATAACAAGAAGCCTTCACACTGACTCAGCTCTGTGTCTCTGCTTAATTGGCAGCACCTGTTGTTTATAAACAAACAGACAGCTTCAATGGGATTTGACCCAATGTCACACATGTCACTCAAACTGCTTGTGACTTCATTCTTTCAGGTACAAAACACATTTTCCAGGCCTACAGGCTATTCTTGACATGTTTTCTGTTTTGCATTTTTACATATTTCATGGGTTTTTAGATGGCACCAGTTTAAAATTCTTCCTATTTCCTATCAATAAATAAAATAAATAAATAAATTCAAATTACACCGCCGAGGGGCCACGCTAACTAGTTGCAGGGACTGCAATGTGGGTGAAGTCATCCAGAGGCCAGCGATCAGCACAATGAAATGCTCCTTTAATTGGCAACATTGTGTAAGCCGACCTTTGACATCGGCGAGCACACACACACACACACAGAGAAATACTGGCACAAACAAGGAGATGTGTGCTCGCCTTTTGTTACTAAATATTTGTATTCGGTAACCTGTGGGACCCATGCAATAGTACTTGGTGTTCCTGTGTGTGTGCGTGTGTGTGTGTGCTTGTGTGTGTGTGTGTGTGTGTGTGTGTGTGTGTGTGTGTGTGTGTGTGTGTGTGTGTGTGTGTGTGTGTGTGTGTGTGTGTGTGTGTGTGTGTGTGTCTGAGCTCGAGCAACTAACTCAGTACGGTGGACCTTTAAACTCAGATGTCAGGCCAGGTCATGCGTCGACAATAATGAGGACGAGAACGAAGGCATGGAAAAATGAGGCGCCAGGCGAAAGAGCGAGCGATGGGAGAACGAGGGAGAGGAAAGATGGACAGAGAGAGAGAGAGAGAGAGAGAGAGGGGTCAGGAGGGTAAAGTAGAATGAAATAAAAGAGAAAGAAAAGGAGTGTAACCAGTGATGATTTATCATTTGTACATGAATCTCTCTCTCCCTCTCTCTCTCTCCCTCTCTCTCCCTCTCTCTCTCTCTCTCTCTCCCTCTCTCTCTCGCTCACTCTCACTCCCAGTGAGTCCAAAAAAAGGTCTTAAAATCTAAATTGACTTAAGGAGGAGCAGCTAATTTAAGACACCCTCACTCCCTTTCTCTCCTTTTTCTCCTTCCAACTTTCCCTCCATTTTCTCCTCCTTCCCCTTGGAATCCACTCAAAACAAAGCCACTTTACTGCCCCACTGACTTCAAAGTCTCCCTCCATCTCTGCCTCTCTCCCTCTCCGCTTCCTTTCTTCTCTACCCTCCATCTGCCTCTCTGTCTCTTTGTACCGCGATCAGCGCTCATAAATCAACGTCGCGGCACGTTTCTCTGATACTGCGGGATGTTTATGAATAATGAATGGCTGCTCTCTCACTTCCTATTACTTATTGACAGCTTGTGTCAAATTTGAATAAACGAGGGCGATAAAAAGGACTCGCGGGGTGTCTTTATGATCACACGTGGGTGAGTTAGCGCCGCCACCTAATCTCAGCGCCACAGAAGCTGATGATTCTGCTCTGATCTGCCCCCTAGTGGACAAAGCGTTTAAACTCAGAGCTGCAAGCCTTAAAATAAAACTTAGCATGTTGATGTTAAGGCTGAAGATGCTTAACATGCTGCATACACACATCTATGGTCAACCAGTGGCAGGCGATGTTGTTAGTTTAGCGTCTAATTTGTACAAGCATGATGTCATTCTTGCCCAAACCATTTCTGCCCGGTAACTGCCGATGCTCCCGACCCCCCCCCCCACCGGAATTTGTTTCTCTTGTTCAGAATCGATTTCAGCAAAACGTTATGAAGCATATGCACAAGAGAATGTGCTCTAAGAATGCAATTTATCCAGCACCTGACCTACAATACATTAGATCTGCTTCCATCGGCTCATTATTCATCATAGAATTCTATAGTCTCGCTTGGGATGATTCTATTATTTATATATAGCTTATGTCACCCGAAACAGATCTCATACTTGCGGCGAGTGGCAGACACCATAAAAGGACCTGTAGGTTGTCCTTGCTTCATTCTTCACTTCATATATTCTCTCCTCTTGCCATGTAAGTATGCATTAATGTATTTCCTATAAGAGCACTTTTACTGTATGCATCAATCATGAAGAGTAAAAATGAATGAATGACTTCTTAATTTGTAATTTTCTACGGTCCTAATGCATAAAAGATCAATTCTTTGTTCCAGCTTTCCGGTTCTTCAAGGGGCTGCGCATCTCATATTGGAAATTAATATTGATGATTATTGGCTGGGCTACACTGCCAGACTCTAACCTCACAGGTCTTGAATGAAGATATCCAACAATGCGGGCAGAACGTCAAGAAAGAGAGAGGATAGGAGACGCTGAGACGAGTCGATGAGAGGCGCTACACGTAGAGTTCAGACATGTGGCGTCCTGACAATAGACGCTTGGGGAGGAGAGACATACACATATTGTCAAAGACTGAACCAGAGTGAAGTAGTTAGTCAAGCATCCAACTCCTCATAGAGAGCAACAATCCAACATTAGACATTCACCTCCTCATCCTCACTCACATGGGAGGTTTAGAGGTTCTTTGTTGAGAAAACTCAAGCCAGAAAAGGAATTTGGCGGCATTTCTACCAGCATGAATGATGACTTTGTGATTTTACATCGATATGTGTGTAGTCAGGAAATCCACAGACCTTGCCCTCTTGTGGCTTGTAAGCTTTTCCTCTCGACAAGCGGTGTTAAAGTTTGTAACATTCCCACTCGTGCGGTGAATGACAGCTCTGCCCAAAAGGCTCTGCAGAACAATCATTTGAACTCTGTGTCAAAAAAATAAAAATCAGTCTGCCGCGTTAGTCATGGCGTGTCACTCGCCCACCAGAGTTCATTTAAATTTACACCAGCTGCCTGACTGAGACATCAGCGTTACGCGCCGACAAGCAACACTCCAACCAACACTCTGACAAATGAGCGTCACTGACAAATGAACACTGGTCAACATCCTGTGTGAAAGCGTCACCTGCAGCCATGAGGGACAGCCGGTCACGACGCAAACACACTGATGATGATGATGGGCAGGGCTCACGTTAGGATAATGACATTTAAAAATGGAATAAAAGTCTTAATGTAGAATTTTAGCCTTAATTTCAGTCTCAAAAAACGATTTTCTGAAGATTTCTAGGATTTCTGGACCCCAACAACTTAATGTAGAAAAGCTTTAGATTGTGTTCCCTGTTCTTTATCGCACAACTCCAATTCATAGGCCATAGTCAACACACATCAAATCCCTGTAATGTTGTCGAATCACCTTAAGAATACAAATATAAGGGGTGTCCTGTTATATTAAACCAGGGAAAGGAGCCTGGTTGCATCACCTCCCCTCTCTCACTGAAGATGCAGTTTATCCATTAAAATAAAGGCCATCTTGTTGTTATTTCCAGCCGTTGACATCCTGCACTGTGTTATTATGCTCCAGAGGCAAACACAAGAGTCACGCCGGGCAGTTTCAACACAAAAAAAAGCCCCCAAAGTGCAAAAGCAGCATGCAGAAGGCTTCAAACCTGTTCAAATCAATGAGAGAAAGGCGCTTTCCACTGCTGAAAGAGCCTCCAGCGTGATCGCCCTTTCAACAAGAGACGTCTCCACAAGGCCGGCAGGAATCAATCCTCTAATTGGTTGTCTGTAATAGAGGGCAGGACCTCTGTCTGCGCCTCAAATATGACTTTACTGGCTGCCGCCGTTGAAGTCTCCGACCCAAACTGTTCTGACGTGGCCGGTTAAAGCAGCTTCCTCTCTTCTTTGAAACTTTCTAACATCAAATAGTACAATTTTCACATTTTGGACCGAGTGTAAAACCCATTTGTACAGATAGACGACATCACAAGGGAGCCGTGCCAGCTCATTTTGCACTCCATACACATGCACACACACACAGCAACGTAAACAGCGAGCGGAGGGAAAATAAGACAAGTGTTGCGTTTCAGAAGGCTAAATCCCCGAGCATGAGCAGACAAGATGAGCTTCAGGACACAAGCTGACATTATAGTTCATTTCAATAACAATGCCTCAGTCAAGTTGCATCCCCCATAGGAGACACACACACACACACACACTCACGCACAAAGACAAAATGCTTGTTTTACTACTGAAGCAAGGATGTTTCTGTCACAAACCCCTTAATCATGAAATCCTGTTAACAAGTAATTTCTAAAACATCCTGGTTTGGATGTTTGTCTGGTGTTCAGCAGAGCACACACACACACACTCACACACACACATTTCCTCTGGTATTCCCACTGCATCTCTTTAAATCCTGCTTTATTGACACAACAATGTTCCAGTGGGACCCCTAAGAAATGTGTAGACCAGATTTATTACACACACACACACATGCTGTGATGAGAAAATGTGCTTATCACACACACTCATGACGGCACATTATCATGCACGTACAGTCCACGCACACACACACGGACGCAAACAAGCGCACCATAATACACTGCAGGGTTTATCATGAGCACACACACACACCCACTCTCACACACACACACACACTCGCAGATATCTCCCTCCTCTGTGGCGGAGACATTTGCACTGAATGGACACGGTGTTGTGTGATATTTGTGCGTGCACAGTTGCAGAGGGGAGAGAAGCCATTTAAATGCTAAGTTAGCGGTCTCTCCCTTTTGGGGCGATGTGATTATACCCACGATCTCATAAGCAACGCTTCACAACCCGATTTGCACATGTAGAACTTAATTACAAGCGGCCTAGCCTCTGTGTATGTGCGAGTGTGTGTGTGTCGCATTCATGGGAGTGTGTCTATTTGTCTATTGAGGGAGGCCGTATTGAAGCTATTACCTCTCTGACTCTAGGTGTGTGTGTGTGTGTGTGTGTGTGTGTGTGTGTGTGTGTGTGTGTGTGTGTGTGTGTGTCCAATCTATGACCAGTTGAGGCTAGATTAATGTTTACATAAACAGGTTTGGGCTCACCTGCCAGGTTCCATTTCTAAACTCTCTCTCAGTCGCTCCTTTGCCCTCACACACACACACACACACACACACACACACAATAACAAGTAGAAAATAAAAGCAACACAAAATCCTGCCAATGTTCTGTGTACATGATGTAGTCCTTCCTCTAACAGACTGGTAGTCATGGTGATACAACTCTATTTGAATAATATCAATCTCCTGTATCAATGTACTCCAGGGAAAAGAATCAGCAGACCAACATTATGATGCAAAACTTACAAAGATAACACACACACAAGTACACACAAGTACACACAAGTACACACAGACACACACACACAGAGACAGACAGACAGACAGACGGACAGACAGACTGACAAACCCATGGATGAATGCAGGGAGGAAAGTGGAGCAACAGGAGGAAACGCAGACAGGCGGTTTCCTGACCGTCCTCATATTCATTCACGTTCATCATTTGGAGTCTAAATCACTGCGGATCAAAGCGAGGCAACACAAACAGTGGCGAGGCTTTGATTTTCCCCAGCAAAGATCAAACGGGAACGCGAGCGAGACAACCAGAGGTGAAGTGCCGCCTGCAGGTGGCGTCTGGAGATACGGAGACAATATGGAGCATAGAGGAAGTCTCCGTAGAGGGGGTAAATGCCCATTATGATACTGCTCTATCTGCTCAGATGTGATTCTATAGGGGGCGGAGACAATGGAATGGATGAACGTAATGGAGATTTAATGAATTGAGCACTCACAGCGAGCTAAACGCTAACACAGTCTATTCTGCTGTTAATTAAAAACACTCAAATATGCAATAATTCAAACCCCCACTATAATCAGGCTTATGTCAGGTTTACGGCTGACACGCCTGATTGGACACGCCCACAACTCCCACAACGCACAAAGCTCACTAAGGTCTGACCACCTAGAATTTGAGTTTTGCAGACATTTCCGGAACTTAAGAACAGAGCTCAATCCCAACATTTCATCCTGGAACAAACTGTTGCTAAAAAAGTTGCTTTGTTTTGGCTCAGTGTGCATAACAGTTCATTCATCACTGTGAAAGCCATTTACCCCAACAAGGAGCATTTCACACTCACACAGCCTGCACTTTACTTGCTTGTGTTACTTTTGAAAGGGATTGACACTTTTTTTTGTGTAAAAAAAATCTATAAAGAGCCACCGAGGACACGAGCGAGCACTTCCTCCCTGGCACTAAAAGAGACGATGTAATCAGAATGCTCATATGTTTATTCAGAGTGCGTGGCTCTGGGGAAGAGGGTGGGGGGGCAGCGTGGACGCCCGGGCCAGAGAGGAGAGGAGGTGCAGCGCCGCATCATAATGGTCCAGCTGCAGTCAGCGGAGTCCAGCTGAGGGGGATACATTTCTTCTTCACGTCTTCCCTGCGTGCGACTGCAGCACGCCACACAGTCTGAGTGTTTAGATCACAATCACTACAGGGCGCGAGTGTGATCAGAGTGATGACCCCAGCCTGCTTTTCACCATCGCTTTGGGAGTTTGTACTCTCTCTCTCTCTCTCTTTCTTTCCTGTTTCTCTTTCTCTCTCTCTCTCCCTGTCTTCCTCTTTCTCCTCTCCATTAATAAAGCCATAGCTGCTACGAAGAGGAGGGTGACGGAGATGAATGGAGAGGGAGAACGGGGGGAGAGAGAGAGGGAGGGAGAGGGAGATAGAGCGGGACACTAGATAGAAGAAGCCTGCATTGTTTCTTGTTTTCACAGACACACACACAAACACACACACACTTTCTATTATCTATTACGCTGAGAGGACTATAAAAAAGAAGAAGAAGAAGAAGAGTCCCCCAGAGGGCAAACAGGTTACCATGCTGTCACTTTAAAGCGCACACACACAGGCACACATACACACACATGCACACACAGCTCTACATCTTTAGCCACAAACATGAGATGATTTAGATTAGATTAGATCAGAACACACACACATTCTGCTTCCTGTTGACTGCGCTACAATGACATCACATTAGCTGTATTATTATTATTGTTTCTTTTTACAGACAAAATCAAATTTCGAAAAGTGATTCACGAGTCGGCTCCTTCGGGCGCCGTGACAGGTCAGCTGACCTCTCCAGTCATTCCTCATTACGTCACTCCAGCCGTCTGGAAACACGGAGACGGCTCAAACGCGACCTTGGGAAACGTCCTGCCACTTTGTGAGATATAAAGCCGTTAAATTCAGTTGACTTTTGTTTGTGCTTCCTAAGTGCAGCTTGGCAGTAACACTAACAGTCCTGAATAAGATATGTACTCAAATGAGTATTTATGGATGTGACTGCAGCGTGCCTGTTGGGCCTAATCGCTCCGGCGTTGATTTGAAGCCATTCTAACTGGCTGTGACACGCATAATCTCTGTTGATTTGAATTTAGTTGTTGCAGTCTTTGATCTGCGCTGTGCCTCGACATCACTGAAAAACCGGCTCAGGCCTCCGACGAGAAGTAACATCAACAAGCAGGCAAACAAATCTACAAGCTGGAATGTGCTTTAACAGGAAGCAGCGGAAGAAGAAGAAGCAAACAGCTCAGGAGTGATCGGTTTGGTTGCTCAAACGTTCAGTTCTGTGTGGAAATGTGAGATTGCTTCGACGATTTTCCAACACAAATCAAACATTTCGGGGTTTTGTCTTGAAATCGTTGTCAGTGGGTTGGAAGACGGTAGAACATTCCTCTGCTAACAAGAAAGAACAAACAGGATGGAGCTCCTCACACTCCACGCCTCAAACAGACTCACTGATCACACTCTAACAAGCAGAAAAGAAAAAGAGGTAGGCTTCGTGTGCTTTTAACTTTAATTCCATATCTAAAATGGGATTTAATTGGCTCAAATTAAAGATGATATTTCTTACCTTCCAAAACTTCTTTTACTTGATGTCAACTTCAAACTTGATTGTTAATCCATGACAGTGATTCTCCAATTGGTTCAAACGGTCCAACCAGTTCAAACAGAAAACTTAAAGGCTTCCCTCTTCTTCTTTGTCTATGGGAGGCAACAAACTGGCTGTATAGCGCCCCCTACCCTACAGGAGGTGTAGCATCAGGGCCTTAAACAGTATTTGTATCTGTTTAAACTTGATGAATCTCCTCCTCAAGCCCATTGTTTCACTTTCATGCCCCCCTCGTCAAGAACGCGACCGTGTCTGATAAACAGCCGCCCCGTAAACAAGCCTGCGCCTTAGGTTGCGCTGTGTTCCACATTAAATCATTTGCGTGATAATTCATGCAAAACGCAAAACACAATGAATTAATAGGAGCCGATCACTCGCCAGGGCTCAGAGCGGAAACATTTCTCTCCACGTTTACTTTACTTTGGAGACTAAACAGCAGAAAAAGTAAGTTTATTTGGAGAAGATTCTTTAAAATAATAATATTCAGAGTTTAGCTTTTGAAACAATGGCAGAGTTTGACTGTGAGGTGAATACATGGAGACAGCTTCAGGTCACTAACGCCTGAGTTCAGTCAGTGTGGGGACTGCTGAGTCCCCACACTTAAGAAGGAGTAAACAATGTGGTTTTATTCTAAATGTATGTTTTAAATCATTTAGAGTTTTATTTTAAGAGAAATAAACATTCATTTTACCAGAGGGGAGCAGGAGTGTAAGAGTGGACACTGAAGACGCCTCATATAAAACACTGCTGTCACATTAAACATCTAAATGATCCCTGGAACTTTGCCTTTGAGTTGCTGGAGCGTAACAAACCCTTGAATAGCTCAGGCGACGTGTACACTCAGTGTGCAGACATGTTTGAGTGCTGCTCCTGCTTCATGTGCTCTCTTGTTTCTCCTGTCATTTTCTGCAGTGTCCTGATCTATGAAACCATTTGGAGTGAGTCAGACTCTGCAGCTCTGTATTGTATGTAACACGCTCCGTAACGCTCGCCCGACTGTGTCTTTGAAATTTTTGATGGCAACAAAGAGGAATCGGCACAGAAGCGTGTCGAAACGCTTTTGCGAGCGGCTGATCTTTGCCACATTACGGCTGCTGCTGTTTTAGCAGGCCGAGGCCGGGCTGCTGCCTCAGCCGCCGCCGCCGCTGCTGCTGCTGTGAACACCACTGTGCTATTTGATCAGAATCCATAGAGATTGGCCTGTCACACCACGTTAAGTCAACTAAGCAAAGGCTACCCGCACGGGTGGATGTGCTGAGGGCTGAACTGGGGAGTCACAGTGAGGAGGAGGAGGCTGCCGCAGTGAGAGAGACGCAAAGTGGAACAGATACGCTCAATGTTTATCCTCACTACTTCTTACAATATGCATTTTATTCAACTCGGTGCTGCTATTCCATTAAGACTCGGGATAAATAAAGCAGCAAATCAACTGAGCGGATGGCTGTAGCCGCAGAGAGGATTGTAAATGTGGGTGTGGAGGGATTGAAAGCAACGGTACAAAGGTGTTAAAAGGCAAAAAGAGACGGATGACTCACAGAAACTAATACCCCAAGGTAGATACACCCACTCCCACTTTTCCCTGCACGCATTATGTCGCTGCAGCCACCTTTCACAGAGCAAACTGCCCCGTGGGAACATATAAAACATTAACACCGCAATATTCTATCACAATGAAAGACTTGTTATACTCAGCACGACCTGAAATTCTAAACTTGCCGGTCTGCGTTTGAGGTTTTGGTGGCACTCTTTCATATATTTGCCGGTGTTGTGCCAGAATCCGACTCCGGGGCAGAACGTGACTCTGGTGAATACACACCGCCAATACAGGAACATCGCCAAAGTACAAGAGTGTACACTTAAAGGATGATTTATGCCAAAAGACAGAAATCTACCAGGGAATGTGTTACAGATTGCTGCCTGAGTATGACATTAAAAAGCAGTGAGCTGAGTGAAGACTTATGGGATAATATGTCTGCTGCTATCTGCTGCTCTGTGTTTTAGTTTCTATCCTGCTGTCACGGCCAATAGATGGAGACCAAACTGTAAAATCAAAGTGAAATGAAAGTCTAACCAGAGAGTTCTGCTTGAATTGAACCATAAACCTGTTCAGCAACCAAATAAACATTATATGAGCAGAATAAGAGGCCCAAACATAAACAGCTATGTAGAGTAGGTAAGGTAATGTCTCGGGGGTCTCACTTTGTTGTCCAGGTATCATTTTATATAAATTGTTGAACGTCACATCGCTCTTGTAAACATTAATGATACTATTACATCAAATCAGCTTTTCCAGCCTCTTGATTCCTGCTGGGATCCAGTTTCTCTTGATGCTGTTTGCATGAATACTTTGTTATTGAACCTTTTCAGTTCCTTTCTTCATCTCCACTGACCAACCCTCAGCTTGACAGGTGTCTTGCTCGGTCCTGAACCCTCCTAGGAGTCATCATCTGAATTTGTTTCCCTCTTTTCTTGGTTATCCATCATCTCAAATACACATGGACAGATTTGCTCATCTACCATTATTCTTAGAACATTGTCACCATCGTCTTCATCACTCTGGCCCTCCTCATGTTACCCTCTTGAAGCCAGCAGGGTTACATAATTTGCACATAGACAAGATACAATCAGGTGGTCACCAAACTTCAGCCATTCCATTCCTCAGCTACATCTTCTGTTCCTCTCATGAATTATGAAAATCACAAAAGCGTAAAGTGCTTGACTTCCTTTGTCTTTTCAGTTCATTATCCCAACGTTTCAGCTCTTAATATTCATTGAGACCACACCACACACACTCATTGCTCCCAGCTTGCAGAGGACCTGCTGGAGCAGCACTCAGCAAAAACTGTTTCAATCAATACGATGTCACTGTCAGCACTAAACTGAAGCAAAACAGACAATTACTCATCTAAAACGCTTCAGATTATCACTTTAACAAAGTAGCAGTCTAGACATCGTCCCTGTGTAGTGACATACGGTGTGTTATCCAGTGTTACACACACACACACATCTGATGCCAACTTCCTATATGAGGTGTGTGTGCAGAGCTCAGGTGTGATTGGACAAATCAGGAAATTGTAGATGAGATTTTTGGTTTCTTGGCTCATTTCGTTCAGGTGTGTGTGTGTGTGTGTGTGTGTGCATTTGTCCAGTGTGTGACGCATAAACCTGTTTACTTATTCACATATCATAAGATTAATGTGCTCTGGTGCCTGGGTGACATAATTCATATAGAGTATAAATGATGGGAGGGGGTGTGTTCATGCATGCACGGCCATTTGTCCAAACATTTTTATATTATCAATTTTACAGAAACGTGTGTGTGTGTGTGGGTGCTCAGCGACCATCACAACTGATAAGTGCTCCTATTTAAAGTAGTAAAAATAAAAGCTCCACACCCATGCGAGCACATTAACACCACCTCTCCCATCACCACACACACACACACACACACACACACACACACTCTACTAGGCAAGTAACATAGAATACATTATCATAATTAATAAATTAAAGTGATTACCATGATGCAAAAGTTATGTTTAACCTCAAAGGACGCCGAAGCGAAACATTACAGATACATTAAAATGATGTAGATGCACACACACACACACTTGCTCGATTCCTATTTATAGAAGGTGAGGGTGGTGGTGGTTTAAAATGAGCCTAATGCATGTAAATGTCCTCATTAAGCACGTGGAGTTTCTTGAAATCAGCAAAACCGTCTGCTCATGTTGGAAAATAACGACAAATAGACTAAAATAAGCTTGTCAAGTCACGCGTGAACATGAAGCTTATACAGCAAAAACACAATCTCCAGCGTACCGAGCCTTCACTGCAGAGAGAGCCCACTTTGAAGGCCTGTTTGTAGGGAGGGACTTAAACACAGCACCGCGTTTATCTTCCATCTGAACAAATTAAACCAGAAAAGCCGGCAGCCAGATAAAATACTTTGGTGGCGACTCGTTGCCAAGGTTTCCCTAAACTTTTCCTGCCCCGGACGCAGATGAAAAATGTCCTCTCGCTCCTGGATCTAGTCTCATTAAAGCATATTGCCTCTTTTGTCAAGCGGTACACAAGAGAAGCAGGCCTGTGACCAGCCTGTCTCACACAAGGACAGGTAATAGCTGCCACCCAGACGCTGTGACCGCCCACATGACGGATGCTGCCAGCAACGCCGCCGCCGCTAAAGGGATGTTGTGAGAAACACTAAAGGACCTCAGCTCACTGACTGGGAGGCAGACTTAATGGTTTTAAGGTTATCGGGACTTCTACTTCATTTTTCAGGAGGAAATATTGCATTTTTTACTCCGCTGTACGTTTAACTGATGACTTTAGCTACCAGTTAACTTCCCAAATCCACTTCTACTACCTCTGCAGCGCCACTGTGCACACTGAGTGGAAACCAACTGTGTTACTTCATCACAAAATCAACACATACTCCCTACTCCCTCCATAAATACATATAATATACAAAATGAGGTAAAAACACAAGTCAACAAAGACAAAATCATCAAATTCTTCTCTCCCTGAGTCAAACGTTACTTGTTAGATCAAAGTCTCTCCTCATGATGTTCATAAAGGAGAGGAGGATGTAGAATACGGTGCTGTGGGCGCCATGTGAGGCTTAGTATAATACGCAGTAGTAGTTTAAAAACTGGACGCTCGTGAGGCAAACTTCCACGTCAGCAAGCATCTAACCTGCTGAAGCGGCTGTGACCAGGACAGTGAACCCCCCGGGGCGGCCGAGCCACTGAAATGTGAGCTGCCCTGCAGGCACCAAAACAAATAACAATGTGTCATATATCACAATTTTTTTTTTTTAAATCCCTTTCAGTTTTTGCAGTCTGGTGCTTGCCTGTGGCTGTAAGTGGTTAAGTGTGAGTTTCGCCACAAATTCCCATGGATCCCACACTGAAAACTGTGAAAAAGCCCCGGGAGCGAGCCCTAAAGCAAGCAGGGGCCTCCACACACACACACACACACACACACACACCACAGCAACCGCCGTGGTTTGAGGTGTGAACCGTCTAACAGCAGCTAACCATCCAGACAATCCTGTAAGCGGGGCTGAAACCCAACAACAATACTGAGCATCATAGCAGCGTTCTCATCTAAATACTTCATAGATGACTTCATTACTTATGGTTTTCCAGATACTTCCTCACTGAGTGGATTCCTGAGCAGCATTCCTCCTGTTATGATTGAGGATTTGTTGACCTCAGCATCCATAAAATAAACGATCCTGACGCTGCACTTTGATGGGAATCCCCCCGCTTTGAAATGTAGCGTGGATCATAAGTGAGCGGTGACGTCATCACAGCTGCCCCATGCTGGGTCTGATCACAGGTTTGTTTGTGGAACGGCACAGACAGGAAACCACATCGCTAAAGAATCACAAATTACACAAACAATAATGTGGTAATTGTAATTTTAATTGTTCCTGGCCAAGTAGGTCAAGAAAATCTATTCCATCCTACTCTACTAGCTCTCTCTCTCTCTCCCTTTCTCCCTCTCTCTCTTTCTCCCTCTCCCTCTCTCTCTCTGTGTTCCCCTCTCATATATTTCCAGCGCCTCTTCTCGCCTCGTCACCCCCTCTCCCTAGAATTTATGGATCTCTCTCCCTCCCTCTCCCTCTCTCCCTCTCTCTCCCTCTCTCTCTCTCTCCTCTCCTCATGTCTCTAAATCTCTCCTTTCCTCTCTCAATTCACCACACATCTCCTCTTTCCTCACCTACTTCACTTCACTTCAAACCCCTTTCCTTCTTTATGCATCCTCTCTCTCTTTCTCTCTCTCTCTCTCTCAGCTTCACACATTCCCTTCTCCTCTTCCACTCTTTTTTCCCCCCTCTCCTGTGTGGTTCTCCATAGGTTTCAGACTCGGGGGGCTTGTGGTGGTCGGTGGGTTTGGGCTGGCTTGGTTCTGGAGGCCTGGCAGAGGTTCAACGTATCGTCAGAGCACCAGGTGACAAAATCAATTAGTTTCACCACAGAGCAATTATAATGGAGAAAACAGCAGCAACTCCCTCTGCACCACTCCTCCTCTCGTCCTCCCTCACTCTCTCCCTCCTCTCGTCCTCCCTCACTCTCTCCCTCCTATCTTCCTCCCTAACTGTCTCCCTCCTCCTTTTTACTCCTCTTCCCCTGTCATCTCTCCATGGTCACTCCATCCTCCTCCCTTCCTCTCTTTCACCTCTCACCATTGGCTTTTGCTGTGAACTCTTGCATTCACTCTGCTCTCTCTTCTTGTCTCTTCCTGCTCTCCATCTCTCTCTTTCCCGCTGTCTCTGTATCTTTCCTTCCCTCTTTCTTTCCGCTTCCCTCTTTCTCTTCCGACATTCCGCGAGAGGATGCCCTCACTGCACCATCTCTCCCTCTCTTTCTCTCCTTCCTCTTTTTTGCTCTCATGCGCTTGCTCGCTCTCTCTCTCTCTCTCTCTCTCTCTCTCTCTCTCTCTCGCTCGCTCGCTCTCTCTCTCCCTCCCTCTCTCTCCCTCTCCCTCTCTCTCTCTCTCTCTCTCTCAGTAATAGATGGCCAGTGTTGGTCAGTGTGACAGAGTCGTTCTGCTGCCAGTCCATCTACCTACTGGTCAGATCTATACGACACCGGCTTCACACTATAAATCAGCACACACACAAGCACACACACACACACACACACACACACACACACACACACACACACACACACACACACACACACACACACACACACCTGCCTCCAATGGGCGCTTGCTCTCCCTCCGTTCACACGATTGATGCACACCTTGTTGCTAAACGGCCGAGATAATTAAACCCCACGCATCCCTCCCCTATAGGGATGTGTGTGTGTGTGTGTGTGCGGCCTGCTGTAGAGCACACACACACACACACACACAGGATTGGATGGCACGTACACACTCTCTCTCAGTCCCATTCTCCCTCCTCTCTTTCTCTGTCACACACCATTACACTACAAACACACACTTTCCATCTCTGCCCTTGCTCTTTTACACACCAGCACACACACACCAACACAAACACACACACAATCTGTGTACAATGTCTTCACACAGAGAGAGAGAGACAGCGGAGGGAGGGAGAGAAAACACCTGCTGGGCTGTAAAGCACTCAGACAAACGGCGGTCTGTGTTTGGGAAGACTTGAACAAATGGGAAAATTATACAGTGGAACCAGAGCGGCACCCTTACACCCAAAGGTGCCTCACCCCAGAATGGCTGAGGGGAATGCTTCCACTCTGAGGCCATTTCTCTTTTTTATCTAGTGTGTGTTTCTGAGTGTGTTTCTTGTACACACACTTACACACACACACACACACACACACAACATATAGTCTTATAGCTTCCCAGTTTTACTGTAGGAGTCAGCAGGTAAACATGGTTCATTAGCACATAAACGCTCATAATAATAAGACTTGCATAGAGGTTGTGATATAAAAGTGGATCAACCTCATGATACTAATAATATAAAGAACAAACTAAACTAAAATCATGAATGTTACAAAGCTTTTGCTGTGCTTCGAGTATCCTTTTCACGCGCACACACACACACACACACACACACACACGATGAAGAATCAGTGAGGTTTCAGTGAAGTCGAGCTACTGCGAACTAACAGAGCTGAATAAGACCTGAGGAAGTGTGTGTGTTGTTGCGGAGTCAAGCTGAACTCCACCTTTCTCTCTCACAAACACTCTTTCTCTCACACACACACACACACATGCACACACGCACGCACACACACCATGCGCGAAACCTCGGTCTTTGATCTTTGACACGTGCATCTCTCTCTCTCTCCCTCTCTCGCGCTTTCCACACACAGACACGCACGCGCCCACACATATCCGTGTGCGTAAATCTCTCCAATACACCCACACACAGCGCTCAAACAGTCGAACCAATACTTCTCTTTCTCTCTCTCTTTCACACACACACACACACACACACACACATTCGGTGTCTCTCACATCTTCTTACCTGTTTCGGAGTGACTGAGCTCGTATCCGAGGCGCGCGCAGCTTCTACGGTCCGTGTAGACTTGATGAAAACGTAGTTGAAATAATTCCACCTCTCTCTCTCCCTCTCTCTCTCTCCCCCACTCACTCTCTCTCTCCTCGGGACAGACGGAGGGGTGTAAGGCGGGAGCGGCGCTTTGTTCCTCTCCTCTTCTTCTTCTTCTATCCTTCCTCCTCGTCGGTGTGTGGACGCACTGAGCTCCGGTTAACAGCACTTACGCGTCCCGTCCTCCTCTCTGTCATTCTCGCCCCTCCCGCCCCCGCGTCCTTCCTCCTCCGGGGACGGAACAGGACACAGATGAAGAGGACGATGTCTCTGTCTCTGTCTCTCCGAGTCTCAAGAGTCGCTCTACTTTGCGCAGCCGAAAATAACTTCCAGCCTCCGTGTGTGGAATCCGGCGAATCCCCTCAGCTAATCGCCCCCCCAGTAACGTTACTTTAACGTTTCTACAGGGTTACTTTAACGTTACTGTAGCGTTTATGTGCTGTCCTGGAGTCACTTTAACGTCGTTTGTCGCTACTTCGCGTCACTTTCTTCCTCTGTGGTCATACGGGGACATAGAGACGCTACTTATCCGCTCTGGTGTCGCTACAATGGACGCACAGTGAACGGCGAGAAGGAGACATAATCAATCGATACAATGATGGAGATCGATCACAACCTAAAAACGTCGTGCTTCTGCGGTCAAAAGAAGTGATCGATGAATTAGCCAGACGGAGAAGCGTTCGATTCTCACACCCAAGTTTGCTGCTGGGTGATAACGTCCATCAGTCAATCGAGGAAGGAATCGATCGATCGATCAGTCGGTGCCCAGGTGCTCAGTTCACTCCATCAGCCAGGAAAAGTGTGAGAGACGCGGGGAGCTCCATCTCTGCTGTGCGCCTGATCCGCCTCAGTCTAACTGCTCTTCCTCTCCTCTTCTTTCTTTTCTTCTTTTCGCTTCACTGTCAGAATCTCGCAAACACAAAAAGTCGATTGGTAACAGTGTCAGACTTTGTAAATCCTCCTTTGCAGTGCGAGAATGAGGAGCGGAGGAAGAAGGCGAGAGCTGCTTCTGTTTGGGGTTCGACAAAAAAAGAGAGAGCAAGAGGAGAGGAAGATGAGGAGGAGGAGAGAGGGGCTTGACCTTTTCTTTCCGGGCTAAAGCCCAGGTAAGACAGCGGGGTGGAGGGAAGAGAAGCGGCTGCGCTGAGGGAAAGAGTCCAGTCCACTTTTGGCCAGAGAGAAGAGGAAGATGAAGAGGAGAGACAAAATACTGTGCGAG
Organism: Genypterus blacodes; assembly: GCF_046128005.1. Lineage (NCBI taxonomy): Eukaryota > Metazoa > Chordata > Actinopteri > Ophidiiformes > Ophidiidae > Genypterus > Genypterus blacodes. Next base: position 59,491 of record NW_027466980.1, read on the forward strand.
TCTCAGACTGAGCCCGGAGAGGGAGAGAGCAGAAGAGACGGACACAGCTGCTGTTTGACGCGGAGGGGAGAGAGAGAGGAGAGAGAGAGAGAGAGAGAGAGAGAGAGAGAGAGAGAGAGAGAGAGAGAGAGAGAGAGAGAGAGAGAGTCCGCTGTGGGTGAAGAGATCTCCTTCTTCTTCTCCTTCACTGCGTGCCAGGATTGGAGCTCGCGCGTGTATCCAGAGAGTTTGCTGATCTGGATGAAGAAGAGTAAATGTTTCACCGCAAGATAGAAACCATAAAGAAGCGAACCGGACAGAAAACAGCAAAGAGCTGCTGAGATCAGCTGCGCTCAGTGGCATGAAGGGCGCTGTTCGCTCAGCACCACGGGCACACACACACACACACACACACACACACACACACACACACACACACACACACACACACACACACAAGCACGCGCACACACACACACACACACTCATACAGATTCTATTTTATTGTATTTATTTGAGAAGGTTGATTGTGAAATATGTTGTCTTGGTTTTTCAGGTGGCTTACTTGTGAGAAAAGGGAAGAGGAGAGAGATTGTGAGAAAAGGAAAGAAGAAAAAAGAGGACAAAAATAAAGAAAAGAGGGAGAGAGAGGGAGAAAGACAAAGGGAGAAGAGAGTGAGACAGACAGACAGAGAGAGAGACAGACAGAGAGAGGGACAGAGAGAGAGAGAGAGAGAGAGGGAGGGAGGGAGGGAGAGATGGAGAGAGTGAGACAGAGATAGAGAGCAAGACTAAAAATATGCATGAGTTGCCTTCAGCGTTTTGGGGTCTCAGGATGCTGAAAAGTGTCACTTTGTTGCCCCCTTTTGGCAGTGAGGAGAAATTATCAGGGGACAGGAAGGAAGGAAGGAGGGGAATTAAGACTGTGGAAGGAAGGAGAGAGAGAGGGAAGGAGAGAGAGGGAGAGGGAGAGAGAGAGAGTGAGAAGGAGGGAGAGAGAGGGAGGGAGAGAGAGAAAGTACAGCAGCTGAGAGGCTCACTGCAGGAGCCTCTCAGTCCTCACTGCTCCAAATGTCTCATTGTGAAATTAAGATCCATTCACAATGGCCACTTTAGTATGGAGATGAGCAGGAACAGGAGCCGTCGTGTTGATTAGAGGACAGCCGCTGGATCAGCTCGTCTCCGTGGTGATTAATTAATACCCCCTCAAATCATCACTTGTCACCGGTGGCTTTGTTGTGGCAGCGTTTCAGTAATCTGCCGTCAAGAGATGTTATCGGAATTTAATCAGAAGTTGTTTTTGTTGCAGGAGGAGTCATCGGCGTGCGGGAGTCGCCCGGGCAACCTGCTCAGCAACACCACAGATGGATTTATGAGACGGCCTATAGAACTTTACATCCAGGCGTGATTAAAATGTGCATTCAGTCTGCCAAGGCGCACAGCCGTGGAGCTGTAGGATGAAGTTTAATGAGAATTCATTAGCCCGTCGGTCCAGCACAGCATGAAATAGTTACACGGCAACAGAATGAGATGCATGAAATGAATTATGCACATCCGAGACGAAGAAGGCGAGGATTTCTGAGGCTAAAACGGGACAAAAGTTTGCAAAAGTCCGAGCTTTGGCCCGGATGTGCAGACGGTGTGAGTACTGTGAAGTCAAGAGAATTCAAATGTCGTATGAAATATTAATGCTTGTTAAGACATACACTTCTCCACAGTGAAGAGGTGTGTGTGTGTGTGTGTGTGCAGGGTTGTTAAATATGCTTCTCTTGTCCTGTCGGTGTGGCAGGTAAACTTGTTTTTCTGGACTTTTCTCTAAATGGAAAGCTAACAGATGGTTGGCGAGATGTATTACAGGGTCACCGGCTCTTCTTCCTGCCCTCTTCCTCACCCGGGTGTCACGCGGTTCCTCGACGGAGGGCAGCAGACAGCCAATGATCCAGGCACCGGCGCGGAAAATGTGCTGGGCCTCGTCCTTGGAACCTGAGGAGACGGAACTCTGCCAGACTGAGGGGATGCAGACGATTCGTGATCTCTGAAGTTAGTCCAATTTGTTTTTCCAATCTGTGACCTGGATTGACGTCACGTTGGAGACAGACGCTGGTGAGGAAGACGAGCTGGGGCCTTCGCAATCAGCAGAGTTGAAATGAAATGATGGGGCCGAGGGGTTGAGACGGCGATCTCCATCATCATCAATACATGAAGGAAGCTGTTCTGGTGGCGTTTGGTGCTGCTGCCTCATCTGTATGTGGGCCTGTTGGAGGCTATGAGGTCTTCTCTCCAGGAGCTCAGCCTCTGGTCTCCTTTCTGGGTTCTTGCTGAATTCATGTCTGCGTTCTGAGCAGTCGGGATGATGGGGGTCACATCCCCCTCCAGCTGTGTGTGGGGTCTGTGGTTTGGATGTCGAGGCCCTGGGAGAGTGAGGAGAATGAGGCTGTAATGGAGGAGGAAAAGCGCTTGTATTTATATTTTCTCTGCTGTCGAGAGGGGAAAGTGTTCCTCAAGTTGCCCTGAATGAAGACTGCAGAGTGGAGATGTTTGGCTTTCATTTTATTATCCGTCCTGAAAGCAGGCAGTGGATTCCATTTGCTTTTGCCTGAGGGCGGCGTACACAGCGGCAAGAGAGAAAAAAAAATATGATGGAAGCCAATTCCCAGAGAGAAGCAAAATGGCTCGCAGACAAGAAGCGGAATGGCAGAGCCGAGCTGGGATCCAACCCTCGGCCCCGCTGATACTAAAACACACAGCGGCGCCGACTTCTTTGTGTATGTTTAGTCTGAATCAGCTGATCTGGCAGCTCCATCATCACGCAAAGGACCGATATCTAGACTCAAACAGACAGGACGGCGCGTAGCGTGGGAGAGGTCACCAGAGGTCACGGCGGGCTCTGATCAGCAGCAGCCATTTGGTTTCCTCCATTACTGATTCGTCTTCTTCTGCGTCTCTCGTCCAACGCAGAGATCTGAGGCGTGGACGGAAGCCAGCAGACGCCGCTCAAACAAGTCACATGTAACAGATTCTACTAAGCCAAGCAGCGATTGGAGCAAAGTGATGGGATTTAGAAAGGCTATGAGGAGAATTCACTTGTTTGTTTGTTTTTTTAAACATAGGTTGAAAGGGGGAAAGTGTTTAGGGAAGCATCTGCAGGAAATCTGATAAGGAGAATTTCACAGATTTCCAAAAAATAAATAAAATAAAATAAAATAAAATAAAATAAAATACAATAAACAAATACATTAAACAAAATAAAATTGTTCATTATTCATCGTCTTCTGTGCATTCAAACTAAAATAACAGTATAAAATAGTAAAGTAAACTGACACACTCTTGTGGGTTCCAACTACTTCAGAAACACTGCAGAATACTGTCATTCATTATTCACACTGTACACACACTTAAATTGCAGATGAGTAACCCCATTTTCCAAATGACCTGAAACATCAGAAAAATGCACAAACGGCCTCCATTCGTATTCCCCGCCTGACTCGCCTCTGTGCCGTCTGACGTGTTCAACAATGCTAATCTGCTGGAAAATTAGCTTTTGCCAGAGACACGTCGATGATTAACACAAAGGGTCAAAAGGAAGTAACAGAGTCATTTCAGCTGACGGCCGGATGGTGCAGAGTTTATTTGTTATGAGTCGACAAAAGATGTTGGAAGCAAAAATCGTCACATTTATTAATTTTTTTTATGGCAATTATCAAAACTCCCAAAGAGGAACCAGAGGCAGAGTCTCACTTATTTCCACTCTCTATTCTCTTTTTTACAAGGCTCTCATATAAGACCAATTTATTTATGGGCTGAATGTGTGACGTTAATTGAATTAAAACCTTCCTGTCAGTCTTAAAGGTCACACACGTCTGTAAACAGGCGATGGCATTTTCCTCTGTCACATTAGCGTTGCGCTGACTCGTGCTGTCGTCGCCAGTCCGACTAAATATGCAATAAATAAAGACACGACTGCCGACAAAGTGTCTCTGTGCCACTGTGCTGCACACACAACGTCTCTCTCTCTCTCCCTCTCTCCCTCTCTTAGTACTTAGAAAGTGAAGAAGCAGTCAGAATTTTAAAGAGAAAGTGTTAAACGGGCATTTAAGAGGAGAGGAACACACTCTTATTCTCTCTCTCTCTCTCTCGCTCTGTCTCACACACACACACACACATACACACTAATGAGCACTGAACCTCCACCGAGAACTGTGGAAAGTGGATACACGGCTGCACACACACACACACACACACACATGATGAGGGCATCTTGGAGAGTTGACAGGTTGGCAGCCAGTGTTGCGCCTGCTGAGCCTGAGTGTGATCATCTGTGCAGTGGACTAACTTGACTGTTAATAAGAGCCTTACTGCAGCTTAAAACACACTCCTAGATCGTGACACTGCATACAAGACTGGTGTGTGGACGAATACACACACTCTACACACACACACAAGATACACACGTCCCAGCCGCTGTCCTTGGTGCCCTGTTAAAGGCTGCAGGAGCCATTTGAGCGTCCTCCCTGTCTCTGTCCGTGGTGCTGAATCCCTGTTCAGGCCTTCATCAGATCGCTGGGAACGTTTCCACACGACTGTCGAGCAACAATCAGACAGCAGCGCCAGTTTGGCCTCTGGAATTTTCTGTTTTTTGGATTTTTCAGTCGGTGTCACAAGTTTAATTTGCCTGCCACGTCGGTGCTCTCTGCTCTGCTGCTGTCATCTTTACTCAGCTGCTTGAAAAAGTATTCGATGCCTTTGTGCTTGGCTTCTGGTGTCAGCGCACACACACACACACACACACACACAATGAGAGGGAGCGAGAGGGACCACACAGACTCCTGATCAAAGCAGAGCCATATGTCTGCCGCCTGATGATGAACATTTGAACTGACAGCTGATTAGCTCTACACTGAATCCTGGGAATGTTTCTGTGCGTCTGTCTGTGTGTGTGTGCGTGTGCACGTGTACGAAGGTGTGTGATCATACATCTGTGTGAGTGTGTGTGTGGGGGCGACCCTCTAGTCAACAGCTGATACCTGCTGAGCTCATTTTAAACACATGGAGCGATCACAGCACATCAGAGCAGAGCAGCACAGTATTCTATAGTGTTAGCAGTGTAAATGGAGCGTTTGCTGCAGGATCAGGCGGCGTGTGATGAGGCCTCATTGTTCACAGTCAACACGTTGACAGTGTGCATGTATGGCTGCCGTCTCCCTCCTCTACACTAATCTGTGTGGACAGTTTGTTGCCGTAGTCACAGAAATCCATTTTTGCATTTAGTGGCGTCTCTCACTCTTGCATCAGCATATGAATGTGTGTGTTTACTTCAATGTCATGAATCCATTCAACCTCCCACACACACACACACACACACACACACACACACACACACACATTTTGTCTCAGATTCGTATATTTTGCTGTTGTTAAACTGCAGTTTATATTTCTGAACACGTAGTGTGTGTACTCAGTAACCTTACATGGATTAGCTGCTTGTTTCTGCAGTTTTCTTTTAAAGGGCCATGCCACCAATTTCACACTTCAAATTTAATTAATTGTAGTGCTATCAAGCATGGGAAAACGACTTATAAAAAACGCCAATAAAGTTCAATCAGTGATGTCACATGGTTTAGATTCTGTCTCTGCACAGCGCCCCCTACAGCCATAAAAGCCTCATAACAGCACTGAAAAATTGTCACCCCAGTTTGGAACGTCAGATTTTAAACCCATGTGCTACCACGGTAACACATGATGTCATCGCCCCCCTCTTAACCCCTGTACTGTAGAAGCTGGGCCTTCTCCTGTGGGGCACCAGAGGCAACAACAACCAGGCAGCAACAACAGATCTGATCCTTTCACCAAAGACAGGAAGTGAAATGCATCCAGCTTCAGTGGAACCATCAGACCCTGAGGATCTATGGAGACCTTTGTTCCAGTCTGCAGCCGTGTGCCAAAGCCGTGAAGTTATTACACTCCTGAAGGTTTGTGCTTTTAGTTTTAAGAAGCAACTTTGTGAGCAAAAGGTTGCTGGCTCAAACACCAAGACGTATACCCTTGAGTGCCCTTGAGCAAAGCTACTTAACACCTTAATTGCAGGCGGTGAAGCTGCTCTGGGGGCCTCTCATTACATTATCGCGGCCCTGCTGGGCGGCTGCCAGGACCCAACGTGTGGAATTACACGCGGAGAGCTCGGCGCTCGGGCAACTAGGAGCGGATGAAGTTCCTGCAAAATGAAGAGATTTGTGAAGTGGATCCGTGAATTTGGTTTTGGTTTCCTGAGACGTTTATGATCTGCAGTATTTGAACCTAGTTACTGATGTTTTCTCCTCTATTTACAGCATAATAGAGCCTGGTGATTCAACAGAACAGTAGAATACCTTGTTTATGAGGCTCTCTCAAACACGTTTCCCCTCATGAAAACCTGCAGCACTTTTATGATGGCGGGGGGAAATTGCCGCATCCTGTGCAATTTATCTGATGGCGGCGGTTTCATCAAAAGAAACACACGCAGCTGCAGCTTTACAAAGTGAGAAATTCACAGGATTACTGTCAGACAAACAGAATTCCATAAACCTCCGTCTCTTCTAAATTAGCTCTCCGTGTCCGTTTGCCGAGCGGGTGATTAGCGCGTAATGACGTGTGATTGGGCGACGGTGTGTGGTGTGGGGGAGTGTGCTCGGCGCCCGGCTGCCCTTTGTCCGCCCCGGGGTCCGGGTTCACGCCGCATCTCCTGCCGTACCTATTAAGGAGCTAAATAAAGCTTTGAATGCCAGACGCTGACATTTCATGATTGTGCTGTTATTGTTATTATACAAATTCTAGATCCTGAAATTGGTATTCACACACACACACACACACACACCAGGAAATAACAAGGATGTCTTCAGACAGCTACACGTTCCTCCTCTCCCTCTCTTCTCCTTAAAGGAAGTGTCTCTGTATCGGTCTTGGCGTTTACATTCACATCAGTGTGTTTGTGTTTCCACTCCTCTGCTTCCTCTTGTAGAAAGATGATTTTTCTCATGTAAAATAAACATCTCGTCTTGTCCCTAACACAGCTTGTCAGTGTTATCTGAGCAGATTAGCACGCTCTATCTGTCGCCACACACACACACAAACACACACATTTTTTTCACAATTTTTTCTTTTTTATACTGTGTGTGGGTTTACACTTGGTATGGACACTATATGATCCTGGCATGCACTAGCCGGCCTGTCACATCCCATACACACTCACACACACACACACACACACTCCCTCTTGCTCTCTCTCTCTCTCTCTGCATGTATCTGGCACGCACAGGCAGAAGCGTCACTTCTGATTTGCTTAGGGAGCATGATTATGTGTGTATGTGTGTGTGTGTGTGTGTGTGTGTGTGTGTGTGTGTGTGTGTGTGTGTGTGTGTGTGTGTGTGTGTGCATTTCTTTTTAGTGTGTCTGCAACCATTTGTTCTCTTATGTATTTCAGATATTTGAGGCAACGTTGCAGATTCTCCAGCTGAGCTTCTGCTTCTGGCCAAAATATGTGCGAGAGAACATTGAGACATAACAACAAAACACACACACACACACACACACACACACACACACACACACACACACACACACACACACACACACACACACATGCATAATTCACTAAACTGATGCAACACATGCGCCAGTCTTGGAAGTGGGGGTCAGAATATGGAAGGCATGTGCAGAAACACGAGTGTGTGTTTAGCTTCATGTGAACATTTGAACTCTAAGAGAACTTCATCCTCGCTGTAAACAGATAAATGTAAAAGCTGTCTCTTTTGGAGACGCTCTACTCCTGGAGCCGCTCTACTCCACTCTGGTATTCCCCTGCACTTGATCTGCACTGACAGGCTTCAGTCTTTGACGTGTGTGCTCATGCACATGTGTGTGTGTCTAGACAGCTGTACTCAGAGAAGGAGGGAGTTTCTCAGTCATTCAAAGAATCCACTAAAAACCACCAACACCTTGTTTCCATAGGGACCAGTGATTACCCAAGCCCACATTTAAAAGGTTTAGTAAATTGCT
>NW_027466980.1:72500-75000 GCF_046128005.1 Genypterus blacodes
TATTAATTTGATATAAAACTGGAAATTGGAAAATAGGAAAATAGGAACTGATCTCTGAAGGTTAAACGTGATGTTGCGTGTGTGAATCTGTATTAAAAAGAAAGCACTGCGTTTGCGACAGGGAAGTCAAAGCCCGTTAAAGTGAGGAAGGCTCCGGCTGAGCAGCGATGGATTACATTACACAGCCAAAAGCAAGCGAACACAGAGCAATTAAACAGTGTGACAGGGTTTGTTTCCACTGCTGATCCAGTAAAGTGGATTACAGAGGCCCTAAAGTGAGCAGAACACACGGGGCAGCGTTACACTCCCCTGTGCAGCCACACACCACAACGCCGCTAAGATGAGTTATGTGATGGCGTCCTGCATAACAAAGCCGAGGAAATGACATCTGATCACCGGGAGATCACAGCCGCCACGTTAGAAACACAATCACAACACTCACAAAATGGGTTTGGTGCATAAAAACTTTGTCTCCCATTCGTCTTTGCAGCTTAAATGATCCGCTCCCCTCTTCATCGTTTAACAGACTGGAGCTCCACATCAAAGAAGTTCATCAATTCTTTCTTTTGAGGTAAGTTGTAGCTTCTAGTTTGGTGTTAAGCCGTTGATTGTGGTTGCGATGCTGTTTAAACAGACGTGATCGGTTGAAAGCCACACGCAGACAGAACGCGGCGATGCTACGAGACAGAAAGCTTCCCTGCAGCTCGGCCGTGTCCTCACAGCGTCTGCAGAGACACGCAGTACGCACAAATTAAAATCAGCAACACCGAAACTTCACATGGGCTGAGCTCCCACATGCACAGCCAGCTGTCTGCCTGCAGCGGCGTCACATCAAGCACACACACCGAATGTGAAGCTGGATGCGTGCTGACGGGCTGCGATGCTGCTCACATGCACATCAACCACCGCTGCTCAGGCTGCAGAACACAGATTCAGAATTAGATGAGGAAGCTGTCTTACTTGGAGTTTCACGTTTTGTAAAGATTATGGAGATTTCAATGAGGGTCCAGAATGACTGATGACTGGATCTAACTGCTGGAGGCCTCATTTATCGTTTTGCTGCTTTAAACGTGCTTCAAAATGCCGGTCGACCAACTAAAGAAGCTCGCATCTGACCAATCGATGACGTTCAGCCTTGTCTGACTCCATCCAGCAGCTCCCACATCCACAGAGAGAAGCTTCCATGGAGCTGAGAGCTTCAGGTCCGGGTTCATTGGGCTGAAATGTTCCTCTGATCTGTTGATGTTTGATGAAAACCACTGATGCTGATGTTTCTCCATGTATCCTGTGTTTCTTCTTCTTCTTCATGCTTCTTGCAGGTTGGTCTCTCCCTGACAGAGACGTCAGCATTCAGCATTAATCCCATTCTGGCCTTCAAAGTGATTTACTCTAAAGTTAAAAGCTCAAACTCGCCACGTTCTCTGTGCTGAAGCATTGAAAAGACTCAGAGGTCAAAGATCAAACTCATCATCAGATTCAGTCAAATCCATTTAGAAGTGTTTGACTCTCCAGCTGCTGGTTGAGGCTTAAAGTTTGACCTGACGTTAGAGTTTGATCGCAGAGTCTTTTCCTCGTCAAACCTTTGAGGAAAAGCGACTCGGGGGCCAAACTTCAAAGGAAGCGAGCGACACGCCGCCGCCGAGCGTGTAAGCCTGGCGGTGATAACCCGGCCCACCGCAGCGCCCCTTTAATCCCGCTGGAACTTTGATGAAGCGTGTTCTAATTCCTGCTAAAAATACAAACGCGCTCTTATTCTGCACATGTATGTTTGTGCTTAATCTGAATTTGAATTATTTAATTTAAAAATAAAAGAGAAATCTCACACACGCTCGTTCGCCCCTCGGCTGGATCCCTCCAGAAGTGTTACACAGTGTTAACTTACGCAACACACACACGCGCACACACACACACATTTCTGATCCCCTCCTGCTTCTGCATGTTTAATGTGGAGCCTGAGGACGAACATGTGCAGATAAATGCTGCGTCTATATGAAGAGCCACTTCACTTTATGAGGAAATGTGTAAATATCTGATCGCATATGAACCAAAGCAACCAACTATCCTTCTGAGGCTGCGGGACCCAGCCCCACACACACACACTTATCAAAGCTCTCCTCTTAACCGGCCCAGATAAGACGCTGCTTTATTAAATGTCTTTCAATTCAAGCTGCCATTGATTTCATTTTTCGACTGCATTTAAAAAAAAAAGAAAAGAAATCTATATCCCCGCACACACACACACACACACGTACACACACGTCGCCTTCCTTCACAGCTCAGAGCGACTTTGACTCCTCGGTTGCTCTTTATTGATTTTCCAGCGCTTTGCTCATTTCCTGTCCAATCTGTAAAGCGCTAATTATAAAACTATACCTCATTAGAAAAACACTCAGTGGGAATGTGTGTCAGTCTGATCTTCACTCAGCTGTCTGTTGCCTCACCAGTGTGTGTCTGTGTGTCTGTGTGTGTGTGTGAGGAATCCTAACACACTCCTGGGCGT
>NW_027466980.1:80000-82500 GCF_046128005.1 Genypterus blacodes
AACTAATAACTCTGATTCTCTGTGAGACACACACACACACACACACACACACACACACACACACGTTGATCTGCTGCAAACTCATCTGAAGGCTCTCTCTCTCTCTCTCTCTCTCTCTGTCTCTCTCTCTCTACCAAACCAAGACATTTATGTAACAGTAAAATTGCAACACGACAGGCAGCCGTGCTAATGCATTTAAATAACGCCATCAAACATGCTCACTTGGTGTTTGGGGTGTGTGTGTGTGTGTGTGTGTGTGTGTGTGTGTGTGTGTGTGTGTGTGTGTGTGTGTGTGTGTGTGTGTGTCTACCCAGCTGCTGTCCTTAGTAAAAGTTTTTTGTGGAATTAAGTGAATTTGCCAAATCTCTGTTTCTCTCTCTGTCGCTGTGTGTGTGTGTGTGTGTGTGTGTGTGTGTGTGTGTGTGTGTGTGTGTGTGTGTGTGTACATCTTTTGCATGTTGATATGTCCTTAGTTAATCAAACTGACCCGGGGCAGATTTTCCTCTCCAGAGCTCTGATAATAGATTAATAGTTTGTTTCTCAGCACAGCAGGACAAACAAAGCCTGGAGCGATTCAAGCAGAAGCTCAAACACGGAGGTAAGAAACACCAAACAGAAGGTTCGTCTGTGACATCAAACACTGATGAACGCCGACCAAACAAGCAAACAAATGGAAATGAGCGCTCACTTCCTCTGCCAGACGTCATGACGACATGTTGGAGTGGCTGATCTGCTGCCGCTTCACTCACAGGAACGTTCCCTGTTTGCAAGCCATTGTGTGTGTGTGTGTGTGTGTGTGTGTGTGAGTGAGTGTGGGCGGACGTCCAGCTGGCATCCAGGGGCGTCCCCAGGGTCATAAAGGATCACAGGTTTGGCAGCGGACCAACAGGAGTGGACGAGCGGAGGTGTGAGACTGCAGCAGGAGGTTCATACGTTCATACTTCACTATGAGACACACACACACACAGAATCTGACCATGACAAAGGCAGTAAGAAGATCTCTCACACACACACACACACCTGCTGCTGGAGGACGATCACTAAGAGCACAACTCAATCATGAGAAACATCATCAAACGCAATGTGGATCATTTTGACGGATGGAGACGCAGCTGGTTTACCTGATATCACTCAGGTGGACATAAAGCATCTGTGTGTGTGTGTGTGAGAGAGAGAGAGAGAGAGAGAGAGAGAGAGAGAGAGAGAGAGAGAGAGAGAGAGAGAAGAGAGAGAGAGAGAGAGAGAGGAGAGAGAGAGAGAGAGAGAGAGAGAGAGAGAGAGAGAGAGAGAGAGAGACCCCCGTCCCTTCCACGACCTCATCATAAAAAGTAGCGATTGATCTCTTGAACTCTCCTCCTCCCATCTCTCTTCTTCCCTTCTCAATCTTTCACGCCGTTGTTTTCTCGCTTTAATCTTCTGTTGATTTTCCTCGTCCCTTACCCCCTCCCTCCCTCCCTCCCTCCTCTCTTCCACCAGCCTCTCTCTCCCCTCCACACATCAACCCGACTGTCAGTCCCATCGCTCTCTCTCTCTCTCTCTCTCTCTCTCTCTCTCTCTCTCTCCACATCTCTCACAAAGGGGAATGTACAGAATTTGGCAGGCGCTCAAAGGGAGAGAGAGGGAGAGACGGAGAGAGAGAGGGGGGGGGGTTGGGGGGGGGGGGTGCATTAGAGGGAGGAACAGGGGTGGAGAGGAGCCAGAACAAAACGCTCATTTTCAGGTGTTGGTTTCTGTTTGCTGTGAATATTTGATCATCACTCTGTTCTGCATGTTCTGCATCTGAGAGACATGTTTATTTAATACGTACATCAACTCAATCAACGCACACACACACACACACACACACACACACACACACAGTACAACACCTCTCTCCTGTGTCATATTTGTTCCAGTCAAAACAAAGCCTCACGTCTTCCCAGGGGGTCGGAGGTTGTACAGATGCAGAACGCCGTCCCCGCCCCATCAGATGCATCGATGCATTGCTCAAGGGCACGGCGGCGAGAGGCAAACGGTTGCCAGCACCCTATAGCCACATGACCCTGCTGCTGGACCGGAGCAAACAACCTGATGGCAGCTTATATCAAAGGAACACAATCTTCCTGTAATTGCAGCCATAAATCACAGGCGTATACATAAAGAGTGGCAGCGTAGAGCAGCACAGGGAAGGGATGGCAGAGCGGCGCTGTTCTCTCTCTCTCTCCCTCCCTCTCTCTCTCTCTCTCTCCCTCTCTCTCTCTCTCTCTCTCTTTTCCCACGGCGCAGATCATGGTGTCGTCGGGGCCCAAACATATTATTTTTCAAGGTGTAACATTAAAGCAGCGGCGGTCGCAGAGGGCAGACGGACGTAATTGAATTTTGTGGACTTCAGTATTATCCCCAAATTCAGTACACGGAACGCCAAGGAATACAAACGGGAGATGAAAAGCACGGCGCTTTGCTTTGTAGTGCGGCACAGAAGTTCTACCTTTCACTTTTCGGACAGTTTAGACAGATTTTT
>NW_027466980.1:87500-95000 GCF_046128005.1 Genypterus blacodes
TGACACTTATGACAGATGATACATTCTATCAAGTGTGTAAAAGAATACAAATGCATTTCAGACGATTCAATGGGTACACACACACACACACACACACGCACACACACGCACGCGCACAAAGAAACTGAGACAGAGACAGAGAACTACAGACAGAGTGAGACAGGGAGAGACAGAGACAGAGAGAGACAGAGAGACAGAAAGAGAGAGAGAGAGACAGAGAGAGACAGAGAGTGAGAGTGAGAAAGAGAGAGACAGAGAGACAGAAAGAGAGAGAGAGAGACAGAGAGAGACAGAGAGTGAGAGTGAGAAAGAGAGAGACAGAGAGTGAAACAGAGAGCGAGAGATAGAGAGTGAGAGAGAGAGAGAGAGAGAGTGAGAGAGAGAGAGAGAGAGAGAGAGAGAGAGAGAGAGAGAGAGAGTGAGTGAGAGAGAGTGAGACGGATGGAGAGACAGAGAGTGAGACAGAAAGTGAGACAGAGACTGAGAGGGAGAGAGAGAGAGAGAGAGAGAGAGAAAGAGAGAAACTGGTGTGAACGCTGTGAGGGAGAGAAGAAGAGTCAAATGTATCTTTGTGTATGTGAGACATTAGAGTGTTTCGGAGGTGTCAGTGACCTTTGACCCTGAGTTCAGACAGTTTCTAAAACACAGTGACACAGAGAACAAGACAGAAAGCAAAGAGAGACAGAAGGTCAGACGCCAGAGTTTCCCCTGCTGGAATAGAAGCCATGATGTTTGACCTTTGACCTTCTATCCGAATAATGGAACATCACGTAGGCGGAGCAGCTAACATCACGTCCCAAATGGAACAGCATTACAAGTGCTGGAATTTCACTCAGTGACGTCCGGAATGTTTCTGTGTTAGATCACTGCTGTCATGGAAACGGTTTGTAGCCTTCATAACAGGCCCCGATACACTGTTGGACGTAATTGATTAAACACATAAGCGCCCCCTCCTGGGGTGTTAATGTAAGCCGTGGTGTGTGGAGCCACAACACTCAATACATGGAGCCAAACAGGAAGTACGATATAGGAGTCGAGCTGTTCTCAGACTTTGCAGGTCGTCTCGTCTTATCTACTTTGTATTTCTGTAGTGGAATGAACGGATGAAGGTCACGGTGACAGCAGTGGACACACACACACACACACACACACACACAAACACACACACACACACCAGCATGTAACTTTCAACATTCCCGCGAATTGTTTCTTCTTCTTCCAACACTTACTGGACTTGTTGGAAGGTCAGTCACCTGGGGAGCTGGCAGCCTTTCTGCCCGCGTCGCTGCGTGGGAGTCAGACAGCCCAACAGAACCGAGCCTTTCCCCTCCACTTGTAACTAATTACTGCCTAGTAACTAATTGTACCTTTACGAGAACACCGCTGTCACACAAATGTAAAGAAATGACAATAACATGACGCTACAGGGCTCCAGGAATGACATCGCTCTACTTTAAGTGCCTGTTTTTGCCCTGAGCGGGGTCTCACAGGCAGCCATCGCATTCTACTCAGTTTGCTATAATTGGCAGACACAGAAGCCCAACATGGCCCCGAGCCGAACCGTCGCCGTGTGGAGTCGCAGTCATTCTGCAGCCGGGGGAGGAAGCACCCAAAGAAAAGCTTCACATTTTAAAACCTTTTAAATGAAAGTTTTCTGAAGTTTGCCGTTGACTTTGCTGCAGTTTACCTCTCACCCCAGCATCCCTCGCTCACCCGATTACTGCCTGATGTTCTGCTCACTGTCACACCTGGTCCACTTCATGAAATTGCCCCTTTTTTCCTCAGTCTGTCTGTCCTGCAGTGAAATTCTGAATCCGAGCGATAATCCACTTTCTTGGAGTTGAACCGTGACTCAAAGGCTCTTTGCGCCGCCCTCTAGTGGATAAACTGTTTAGTGCAGCTGGCCAGGTAGCTTTCATTGTTGGTCTTTAAACGCAGAAATGTGTCAGTTTCAGGTGTTCCTCCAGAGCTAAAAGTGCTCAGCCTGTGCTCAGTGCTCAGCCTGACAATAGTCTGCCCATGAGCAAGGCACTACAGCTGAGCAAGCAGAGGAAGGGATCAGACTAGGACCAGTTTCTCACAGGACCTGGTCTAGTCTTGCGATATTGACACAATGCCGGTGCTTGTTGCGTCTCACTCCGTCCCTCTCCTGTCTCCAATTTCCCAGTTTCAGGACTTGTGGAAGTGCCTGAGTAGCTGAGGAACACTTTAAACTGAGCTGAGTCTAACAAATGTCTTAATAATGGAGAAAGACATTTGGTTTACTCATCATGAAAGCAATGATCAACTAAACTGGCCTGGAGTAAATAGCTGCTCTCATTACAGCTCAGTTTTATGTTTCCTTGTTGGTGCTACAGCAGAACACCAGGCCAAACACACACACACACAGACACACACACACACACTTATAAATCCCTTCATAAAACGGAGAGGACGACTGCAGCGATGATGAGCGCCTCCAACTCCCACATGACAAACAAGGGCATGTTTTATTATGTCGGTAAGTCAATACACAGATAATCATACACACACACACACGCACACCTCTCTCCACACACACACACACACACACACACACACACACAGGTTCAGTGCCAGAGGACGCGATCGTATCGTCAGCAAGAAATTGGACTCAACTTTATCCTGCAGCAGCTTTTAGTGCCGCTCGCTGTGTTTGTACGTTGTGTGTGTTTGTGTATGTGCACATATGTTGTGTGTGTCAGCAGGCATCAGATCAGTGCATCAGTCAATTGGACAATGTGTGCAGTGTGTGCACAGTGTGTGTACAGTGTGTGTGTGTGTGAAGCTTTAATGATACCCAGACCCCTTTGCTTTCACTCCAGACTCGCCCAACTAATTAAAAATACTGGGAATGGATTACTGCAAAGGGCAGGCACACACACACACACACAAACACACACACACACACACACACACCACTGAGCACTGTATTCACTCTCGGCATGCATACACACCCACCACAAAATGTTTCCGGTGACAACAAAGGTAAACTGTTGCATTTGGATATAGATTAGAACGTTCACACAATCACCTTCATTCACTTCATCACTGTCTCTCTGTGTGTGTGTGTGTGTGTGTGTGTGTGTCCCTCCGTATCTTTGCCTCCCTCAATCCGTCGACCACGTGGAGCGATCAATCTCTATGTATCCCCACGATCCACAAAGTTGGATATTTTTAATCGAGCTCCAGCTGCAGCGCCGAGAGGGAAAGAGAGAGAGGAAGAGGATGGAAACTGATGAGGAAATCTGTGTGTGTGTGTGCGCTGCAAGTGGGAAGAAATTGTTCAACAACAACCGTTCAATAGCTGAAGTGGTCACGAGGTTATTTGGTGGCAAAGTCTGGACCTGAAGAGAACGCTGCCGCTCTGTGATTTAAAGGCAGGGTCAGAGGTCAACGGTCAGATGTCAAAGGTCAGAGGTCGCGGCTTCTCCTCGCTCGCCGCAGCCACAGCCGTCCTGTCTACGCCTCCGCCAAGCTTTAAGGAGAGTTGCTTGTAAATAAAAAAATAAATAAAAAGCCAGGGCGAGCAGGACTATAAATCACATGAATGTCTAGGATGTTTGTTTCATCCTTGTAAACAAACTAAAGCAATCACACAGATGGAATTGTCCGCTCGGCGCTGTGGGCGGCGCCGGATGCAAACCAACCTTGGCTCTGGTTGGTTGCTCACTTCACACACATCACAAATTGTGATGCAATATGACTCTGGACTCGTGTTCATACTGGATCTACTTTGGTCAACGAGTTTATGCTGAACTACAAGTACACACACACACACACACACACACACACACGGGCAAAGTGGAACTAATAATGGCTGCATTCCAATCAGTTGTGGCAGTGCCTGGGTCAGAATACTGCAGCCTAAAGCCAGACTCTGGGCTCAGTGTGTGTGTGTGTGTGTGTGTGTGTGTGTGTGTGTGTGTGTGTGTGGTTTTGTTCTTCCCATCTGATTTCAGAAGAACATGAAGTTTCTCTTATTCACACTCACACATTGGTCAGAGGTTGACAGGCGCCGCTGTGTTTCCGCAACCCATCTCAGGTCTCTCCCGCTGCTCCTCGCTCCCCTGCAGCTCAGCCTGGAACCGTAAAGAGGCGAGCAATCGTCTGAGACGGCGGGGAAGCTTGTGTGGCGGCGAGGGGCCGGACGAGCGGGAGGAAGTCTCAGATGATTCCCTACAGCGGCAGAATCAAACAGAAGGAAACAGACTGAGCCCTGTGGCACTAAAGGCGTTTCTCAGCGTCGTGTCCTTCCAAACGTCACTGAGGGCCGAATCCAAACAAATCCACCACAGCTGATATGACATCATCAGCAGAGCGTCCTCATGTTTGGGGAAGAGGACAAAGTCTGGATTCTATTTGGCAAAACTATTGCAGCGTTCTCTCATAAATAAGGCTCGGAACTTATCAATCAAGCCCTTGTGAGCAGCACAGAGCGACGCCTCGGCACCTCACTGATTGAACGCAGTGTGTCCTCAGAGATGGACATTAGGTCGACCAATCGCTTGACACCGTTCAACCTGTGCACTCTGTGAAAGGACAGCAGCACGCGCGCACACACACACACACACACACACACACACACACACACACACACACACACACACACACACACACACACACACACACACACAGTGCCAGAGGCTAAAGGATCAGTCAGAATAAGTTCAATAGATTTTCCCTTTTCTCTCTCTCTCTCTCTCTCTCTCTCTCTCTCTCTCTCTCTCTCTCTCTCTCTCTCTCTCTCTCTCTCTCTCTCTCTCTCTTATGCTTCAGTCTGTTCAGCTTCTAAAGCGACGGAGCCATGAAACGCCACTCAAACACGCCACTCAAACGATCGATGGTCGGCTACTTGTAAACTTTTATCCATCAGAGAACACACTCTCTCTAATCACACACACACAGAGGGAAGATTACACATCTACGCACACACACAGAGGGAAGATTACACAGCTACACTTAATCTAACACAGTGGCAGACACACAGATCAAACAGATTTTCCATAATTGTTCTATCATCCTCCTATATTCAGAACAGAACAGAGCAGAATTGAACAGAAGAGTCGTTGTGTCAAACGGTGAAGGCTTCCATCGATCGTTAACCCTCTGATCCGTCAGTGTAAGAGGAGGGGAGAGCAGATGTGAGGAGCTGACTGATGTTTTTATGCCAAAGAGAAATGTTTGGCAAAACAAAAAAAAACCCAGAGCGGCGCATCTTTAATATTTAAAAAAATTCCTTTTCTGATCCTGAATGAACTCAAATGGAGCTGCAGAGACGTTCAAAGGCAGGAGTCTCTCTGCATGACATCACCGGCTAATGACTTCCTGATAATTGCTCCTCGTGCCGCCGTTTACTTTTATGCCGCCTTGATTTCGACTCCACATTCCGGTACAGGCGCCTGTGCTCGCCTGGGATCAGCTGGTTATCCATCACACACACTCATTGATTTCATGGATCCTGCCCAGCTTTCATTTCACCGCATCAACAGAAAACTGCCTTTTAACTCAGACGCTCACATGTCAGCAGCCGCTCATCCATTCACCGACGCTTTCAAGCTCTTTATTCAGTCTGAACCCGGCCCGTCCGTTCGTTTACTCCCGAGCCGTTTGTTCTCTTTTAACGCTGGAATATAAATCCTGTCCGCTGACGTCGAGCGAACAAAAGGGAAATAAGAGCAACAGCTTAATTGTCCAGAGTGTTTCTGACAAACAGCCATTTGCACCTGCAGCCCAACAGGCCACTCAGCCGTAATGGCCGACCCGGCAAGCAAACGCTAATGTGGAGGCAAGTGAAAGAGGGCGGCGGACCAGAGCCTCGTCTTTGTTCAGCCCGAGCCTTTTATGGTCGATTGTTCCTCTCTAATTGACAGACAGCTGTTTATATGCTTTGGTTCGTTATCGTCGCCTCCATCATCAGAACAGACGGCGTTTTTTAAAAAGCCAGAATTCCCAGAGGAGCAGAGTTCAAGCAGAGGAGAGGTCGGGCTCTATCGCCTTTGTCGCCTCTGTTGCTTTTGCTCGTTGTTGAACCTGGAGCTCCTTTTATTCTCCTGACTGGTTGAAGATGGAGGAGAGTTGCTGCATGGGGTGTAAAGTGAGGCATTCAAACATCTCAGCGGCCGACTCCTCTCCCTCGTTTCTCCGTCCTCTCAGACCGAAGAGCCGTCGCAGCGTCAATGCGATGACAGCTCGTCTCGTAATCTTCCTCAGAGACGAGGCGAGCGAGCGGCGGAGACGAAGGCCAAACGTGCCGGCGCTGGAAAGCCCTTGACTTGCATTAGCCTTGAAGTCCACAAACTGGTCCGCGGCGGCGAGACGGAGCAGCGGCCTGACAGCTGATTGGCTCCCCTCCAAGGCTGCTCCCGTTCAATCGGCGGGAGAATCCGATGGCGCCGACAGAGCGAGAGGAGGAAGACGTATGGAGGCCCGACAGGATGCTGAACTCCTGTTACCTCTCAGACTATATACGGACACACACACACACACACACACACACACACACACACACACGACTGGGGGGCGACTGAGCCTGAGTCACATCATAGATCCGTCTGCAGAGCTTTTTGGGGGCTGAGTCACCGGTGAATCATCTCCAGAGGAAAAGGATGAGACGGGATTCTTCTTTCTGAGGATGCAAAGGAAGGAAAGCTGCTACCAGCTTCAATCCAGCAGAATAACACAAGTAAGAGTTGAAGCAGCAGGGAGCGAGAGGAGGTTCAGGCACGACGCACACACTGCTGCTGCTGCTCACAGCCTGCAGCGGGCCAAGTCCAGATGGAAACAAGCCGATCGATAACACGGCATGAAAGTTTGAACAGTGTTTGTGTTTCTGCTGTGAAACAGGAAGTAGAGTTCCCCAACCGGCAAATCACAGAGAGACACAACGTCCAGCGTAGAAACACTAGCAAGGATTTGTGTTGTTGTATTTGTCATTGTTTTCTCTCTCTCTCCTCCCTGCACTTCCTCTCCTCACAGACAGGTGGCACTGTGGCAGCACCAGGTCAGAGACTAACGGGCCGCTCACTGAGCCGGAATGTTCCGTTCCCCTGCTTAACGCACATCCCACTCCAGCGGCAGTCTTGCGTTTCCGTGTAATCCGTACCAACGGCGTGATGATCGCCGCGGTTACGACTCCGATGTAGAACACATGTACGACAGCTGAGAGGAGCTTCTAATGAGCCGGGGACGCTGTCACAGCATGACATCATCCCGCTGCTTCCTGCCTCACCTCTGCAAATGTTCCGCAGCACAAATGGAGACGATTTTCCAGAGATTAAACATGAGATGCTTGTGTGTGTGTGCGTGTGTGTGCGTGTGTGTTTTATTTTCACACGTATAATCAGCAGCTGATTGGTAATTAGCAGCTGGTGCCTCCTCGTTGGCACGGTAGCATGTAACACTTTACGCTAAAAACCACTATGACGGATCGCGTCCATGTGTGTGTGTGTGTGTGTGTAATCATATCAGCAGTAATCATGT
>NW_027466980.1:100000-105000 GCF_046128005.1 Genypterus blacodes
GGAGAAATTAGGCCGATAGCTCTTCGCCGCCGCCGCCACCGCCGCGTTTGAGAATCACTTAACTCGGATTTCAAAGTTGGGGGAAGTTTGATTTGTGTTTAATGTTGCCGTCTGATGAAAACACTCAAACAGCTCCACTTGTTTGAGTGTATTAATAGTCTATAGATTAAACACGCTTCAATGGAAATGTGAGGAAGTGCCGGTGTGTGTGTGTGTGTGTGTGTGTGTGTGTGTGTGTGTGTGTATGTGTGTGTGACGCTTCATTACACATGCCTACCTTAACCAGTAATGAGTCATCGCTGCTGTTATGTGAACTAATTGTCCTTTTACATTGTGAATGTAAATGACTGTTGGCTAATGGATGCAGATGAGGCTGACATGTGTACAGGACGTGTCACACACACACACACACACACACACTGACTGGATTATGATGAAACGTGGAGAAATGACACGTTCCAATATTCTCCCACTTACAGCCACAGACATGTTAGTGAGCTCACTGTCACAGCCACACATCTCCCTTTACATCCCTCAGCTTTACATTTGTTTATAATTGACTGAGACCTATAGGTTCTGAGCAGGATGGAGGATTGTAGATGATTCTGTTCATATGGATTCAGACTGAGTGATTAGTTAGAAATATTAGAAATCACAAAGTTTATGAATCCAGTTTCATGGAAGCCGTTCCTTCTGTTTACAAAGCCGAAGTCTGAGTTTACAATTATCCCAATTATTACAGCTCTAATCACTTCACTCCTGCAATCACAGTCGCTCATCATTCAGCTGATAGATGGAGCGTTGATTTTACAAACTTGAAAGTACAATTAGGGGTTAAACAGGATTGTGTAGGACTTCACACTAACTCAAGTGTATGAACTCAGTCTACCAAATCTATTACACTATAAAAATACACACACACACACACACACACACACACACACACACACACACACACACACACACTGACTGACACTAATATTTTTAGTTTAGACAGAGTTCATGCAGTCTGAGCATCATTAAAATTGCCAGTGAGAATGGCTGACAAAGAGATGAGTCACCTGAAGAACCTCCAGTGTGTGTGTGTGTGTGTGTGTGTGTGGTAATATAACCTCCATACAGTACTTGTGTGTCGATTGCACTGATATTTCCAGACTGAAAAAAAGTAAATTGAACAGAAGCACCTCGCTCGCTTACATCCTCCCTCTCTCTCTCCTGTGTGAGTGTGTGTGTGTGTGTGTGTGTGTGTGTGTGTGTGTATCCTAAGTGACCTCTGTGCAGGACTTCCTCCAGTGTCCACAGTATAATTAGATGGAGCTGAGACCATCTGCAATACATCCATCACTGACACACACACACACACTTCTCTGCACCTGGAATGAAGGCAGAGTGTGTGAGTCAGAGAGACAGAGAGAGAGAGAGAGAGAGAGAGAGAGAGAGACCAGTGTCCGTCTCCAATCACATTAACTTGGACACATCCAGGTTAAAGGAAATGAAGATTTGCATCTCTCAGTTTCTGTTTTAACTCAAATCAATCTATAACAAATACATCACATTCACTTCATGGAGCACAGAGTTCTTCATCGTCCATTGGGCCGAGCGAGGGCAAAGGCGTCTCCGAGGCTGCGAGCTTTGTCTCCCTCAGGAGCCGCCGGAACTCAACGCAACAACTCACTGTGATGTAACCAAATGTGCCGACTGGATGGAAAATGCTTCCTGAATAGCAAAGAAAGTTTTGTCTGGAGCAGCGAGGGCAGCGCTGTGTGTGTGTGTGTGTGTGTGTGTGTGTGTGTGTGTGTGTGTGTGTGTGTGTGTGTGTGTGTGTGTGTGACACGTTACAGCCCAGCAGGTTGTTAAAGTGGGTCGGCGGCCTGATTTGCTGGCTCCTTTGTGTGGCTGCATAAGTGCTCATTCTGTTCCCTTAGTATTTGTGAGGTTTTGTAGAACTTTATAAATCCTCTCTGTCGCTGGGATTCATTTTGTTGTGCGTCTTCTTGATGAGCTGCAGCGCCGGCGGCGTTTAGCAGCCATTTCTGGCGAATGAGCGAGAGGTGAGTCTGCCTTCCTTCTCCCCCCACCGACCCCATTTTGCAATCAGAACGTCTGCATCCTTCCTTCATCTTCCCTCAGTTTCTGCAGTCAGACAGGAAGCGTGTGTGTGTGTGTGTGTGTGTGTGTGTGTGTCTTTGCTGTTTGCAGGCTAACAGGTTTGTAATGAGCTCATCTCCTGGTGACGGACTGAAGGTGAATGAAGCGTTCCTGTCTTGTTATTGCGGTGATAGCGTCGTGTAATTCTGTGCTTTAATAACTGATTTCCTCATTTCCTTCATCCAGCAAACATCATTTTCTGACTGATTACAGAGATAATAGAGTTATTACCTCTGCAAGCTGCATTAAAGCTGGAATATGGGGCTGCTGTCGTCTTATTTCCAGCTTCAGTCAGGTTCTGTCTGCAGTCTGTCTGTCTGATGTCTCAAACAGGTTTGACTTAGACTCAGTGTGCAGGTTTGACCTGATGGTGGCGCTATAACAGCTGTTACATAGTGTCAGTAAGGATGGAAGGGAACATGGTGGAGTCATGAGCTTCATCGGTCAAGTTTTGCCAAGTCAAGACGTCAAACACAAATGAGAAAAGAAGAAGAAGAAGAAGTGGGCGGAGTCAAATGTTACATTCTGAAGTGATCAAAGTCTGATTTCTGTTTGAAGGAGAAATCTGATATTCAAAAATATGCCTCTGACTAACTGAGCAGCTGGATCTATGGGATACTGACTCACTCAAGGGTTCACACACATCTATAATTCTAAATCCAGTCAATTTGTCAGTTTGCTGATGAACTGAGCTGCTTATTATTGCTGTGATAGCAAAAGTGGGAAAAACAAAACACACACACAAACACACACAAGGTACTCCGACATTGCCTACACACAATCTGACCACGTGCACACACACACACACACACACACACACACACACACACACACACACACACAAACACACAGTAGCACATATAAACACACACTGACAGCGACTGAATCATCAGGAGTTGGGGTGAGTTTAATTCTTGGCGGCACGCCGGGCAGACGGGTGGGGGTGGGGGGGGGGGCAATCAGTCTGATTATTAGCACAGCACATCCTGCAAAGTGCTCCACACCTACAGGGTGACACGGGGTGTGTGTGTGTGTGTGTGTGTGTGTGTGTGTGTGTGTGTGTGTGTGTGTGTGTGTGTGTGTGTGTCCGTCCTCTCCTGTCTGTGAGATTTCCACCGAGTGCTAAAATCGTGCGAGCCAGGAGTGTGAGTGAGTGAGGCGGGGTAGAGAGGAGGAAGAGGAGGGTGACAGAGAGGATGATGATGGAGGCTCTGAAAGGCTCTCACACTGTCAGCCTGGTTTATCTTCATCGTAAAGCAGCAAAGAGCAAATCACTGAGAAAATGTTTATGTTTGAAGTGAAAAAACACTGATTTAAGGTTTGACCACACACACACACACACACACACACACACACACACAGCTCCACACACTGCTGCTGATGGATCTCTACGGCTGATTACATTTTCTCCTAACAAACATGAGGCGAGGGCCCAAAAGGAGCCACACGGAGCCTTTAGGGGTCAAAGAGTTCAAAACTAACTTTACTTACACAGAAACTCAGAGCTGAAGATGAAACAGCTGCTGGGTGAAGAAACACGAAGAGAAACGCTGGACTGAAGACTAAAACTGCTCACAATCTGGCAACAAAGTGAGGCGGGCAGCAGGTGGAATACAGGAAGTGAGTCTGGCAGAGCGGAGAGGAGGAGAGCGCCGCCTGCTGGACAGGAGGGGAAACACAGGGGCCTGCAGGGTGAAGGCGGTGCGATGTCTGTGTGTGGGGGCAGGTGTGCTTTGCCTACCCAAGCAATCACCATGACAACACATAGTTCAGCCAATCAGAAAAGGCAGAAGTATTTTATTAACCAGCCGGCCTGACGGTTTATATAAATACATAATAAATGACTTTAAATGCCACTCAGGAGCGTTTCTTCCTCTTCTTGAGTCCATAACGTCCCTGATCGTCCTTTAAGCGCCTTAAAGCTCCGCCACTTCCTGCGTCTGCACACTCCCGCCCTCTGTCTGCAGCGCTCTGACACGCTCCCGTGGGTGGAGCCGCTCCCTCTTCCCATTACTTTTTCCAATTACTCCCGCAGAGGGTCCACGCTCTGATCCACTAAGAGCCGAACGGTTGCCCACGTCCGACTATAAGGGACGGCTGACGCACTGAGACTCCCGCGCTGTGACTCCCACGCAGCCCCGTTACAAGTGACTGAGCAGCGTGAGGAGCAGGGACACTCTCCAGGAGCTGCGTCCTCACATGGGAGACACTTAGCTGTCCCTTTATTCCAGGGCTCAGCGGTTCAGTCAGGACGGCAATTATTTATCTCACGGAAGAGCGGACTGTCGGGAACACCATGATGGGAAACTGAACGTTATACCCTTTGGAATTCCGGGGGAAAAAAGGGATCTGTGTGTTTTATGATGTCTGACAATGACACCGTGTTTGGGTCCTGGAGGGTGTGTGTGTCGTCTGTGTTTCCTCCTCAGTGTGTGGGTTTGGGAAGTCTGGTGAACATGCAAATTGAGGGAGCGGCACAATGAAACCAATAACCCAGACGGGAGGTTGGATCAGTCACAGCCCGGTCCCCGGCGAGCCTGCAGGTGTGCGGCTGTGTGGAGAACGTGAGCGGTATTGATGAGGCGGCGTCGAGTGTGTTGGGCGGCGGGCGTCTGGCTGGAAGGGCCCAGCTGAGGAGCGGCGGTGGCCTGCCAACACTAAAAGCTCTGGAGGGAGAGGTTAGCCAGCCTGCAGCTGTCTGAGCCGCTCTGTGGAGGCAGAGCGGCAAGACAGCTGCCTGGATTAGCTGCTCTGTGGTTTGGTCGCTGCATTTTGGGTCTAAAGCCGCTCTTTGAACAAGATGTCTCCTATTATTGTGTCTCGTAAGGATTCTGGGTGAATGATCTTCTGGC